>NC_133658.1:537383953-537683953 GCF_037893015.1 Macrotis lagotis
GGAGCCAGATACATAGGAGAGATAGGATGATGTTCGTTTATTCCTTCAACTATATGACAAAAAAGACTGTTTTCTGTGCAATCTGTATATCTCTTGTAGCATCTTACAGACTTTTTCCCCATGTAAATTTTCTTCTAATTTTAATTTAAAAAGAAAAGAAAGTAAGTAGTCTCCATTCTAATTTTAAAATTTGCTTTTTACTCCCAAATATCCCCCTTGAAGAGACACATAATCGAAACATTTTTAAGTGCTTTCAAGGAATGCTTATGTTTAATTACAGAAGGAAAGAGAGATTGTAAGATTTTAGTGATTTAAAACCAGGTTTCTATAAATAGTACAAATTATTTTGTATCAACAGGCACAGTGTTGAGTGCTCAGTATTAACTTGCAACCATCACAGAGGAAAACACTTTTGAGTTAGATGGGTTTGTCTTACTAAACTTCACAAAATACAATAAATTCCCTCTGTTATGATCTGCTATTGCATGATACCACTTTCACCTACTCTCTTTCCTTTTCTTTTAATAGAAGTATATTACATCAGGACTCTAATAATCACAAGTGAGGGAATGCTTCCATGATTCATTTCTAGTGCAGCCAAAAAGCAAGTTAGTCATGCCTTACTTAATAGGTGAACAAAAATATAATACTGTCTTTAAACATTATATTTTTCACATTATACTAAACTAAATTTGGAATGAAGTCAATTAAAAGAGTAACTATCTTTTTCTTCCTTGATCTATCTGCTCCCTGTGTCTCTGAGGTCACTTTAATGACAAAAAAAATCACTATACAGGTTAGTGCTGTGGAAATAATGCAGTTTTGGGGTGGAAGTATTCAGCTTATTTTAGCTGAGGTCCTTGCATAATTTAAAAATAAAAGAAAAAAGTTCACTAATCTCAAATGGCAGAATTTGTATTGAAGATAATGTTAAGAGGCAAAAAAGTCACCACCACACTCTAATTTTCCAATCAATCTTAGTTTGACTTTGAAGCTCTAGCTGAAGAAAAAGCAGCTTTGGACATGAAGGGAATAAATTTGAGAAGGAAACAGAAGTCATGAATTGAAAGTAAATATGGAACTCCATACTACTGCTTCCTGGATACATAAGAATAGATGGTTTGAAAGCAAAAAGGAAACTAGTTGGGATTAAAGAAAAAGGATGTGCTTCTTTCAAGTAAACAAGAACAAATCTGACCTGGCATGATTTCTGTTATTGCTATTGTTGTTGAGGCCACTAGGTGGCTCACTGTATAGAGGGCCAGACCTAGAGTGAGGAAGATTTATCTTGTTGAGTTCAACTCGGGTCTTACAACACTTACTAGGTGTGTCTTGAGTTCACATGTGACCTCAGACATTTAATAGCTATGTGAACCTGGACGAGTCATTTAATCCTATCTGCCTCAGTTTCCTCATTGGTAAAATGAATCGGAGATGGAAAGGGCAAACTCTAGAACCTTTGCCAAGAAAATCCCAAATAGTGTCATGAAGAGTCAAACATGACTGAACAACAATAACAAAAACCAGAAACCTGTAAACATGAACTTTTTGATCAAAGCAGTTATTTTTAAGTTTATATGATAGTAAATTTATCTCTAGAGTCAGAGTGGCTTATGACTGATGTTCTTCCAGATAACTTTAAAAAGGTAACCAGTTGATTTTAATGAAATTTATAGCTATAGCATCAAATGGGGAAGTGTCAGTTGAAATTGCAGAGTGCTGAAGAAATAGGCAGCAAAGACAGGTGCTATACTGACAATACTGAAAAACGAGTAACATGCAAGCTAGAGATTGCAGAAATTGAAGCTGAGTTGACATCAGAAAATAATAATGATAAGGAAAGCTCTGAGAAATAAAGCTTACAGATGGGGCATGCTTCTCTTTGAAGTAAAAACTACAAAGAGCCAATGAAAACACCTTGGGACAAAATGGTTCTCCTGATCTTTCCTTAAATGCATCTTTTATCTTGAGGGTGTTTTTAGTGATGTTGATGCCTGGATAATTGCAATAACCTTATGGTTGGCTATCTTGCTTCAAATTTCTACTCATTATGGTCCATCTTCCACTCAGTTATCAGGTTGATTTTAAAGCAGAGATCTGATCATATCACCCTCTACTTAAAAAACAGACTCCCTCTCTGGGATCAAATATAAAAATCTCCTTTTTGATATTTAAAGCTTTTCACTACTAGTCTCTTTCTTACTTTTCCAGTATACCATTATATTCTCTATACTAGTATTCCAGTATATTCCAGTCCCCACACACTCTTGTGAGGACATAAGAAAGAATGGTTTGAAAGCTAAAAGGAAATCTAGTTGGGCATTAAGAAAAAGAATGGCTTTCTTTTAAGTGTTAGGACAAATCTGGTCTGGTTTCTTTTGTTGCTGTTGTTACTATGTGAGGACAGTTAGGTTGTCCTCTTTGCTCCATTGACACTGAATATTTTCACTGGCTTGCTCCTCATGCTCAAGATTCTACTTCTCTTCTTCTGTAATAATTGATTTTTTGGCTTTCTTCAAATTCCAGCTAAACTCTTACCTTTTACAAAAACCTTTCCCCTTAATTCTAGTGCTTTCCCTCTTTTGATTATCTCAAGTCTATTCTCTGAGACAACATTCAAGAAACATTATTTTGAGTATGATTGAATAACAAAATCTGAGTTGGAAGGGACTTCAGATATCTAGTTTGACTTGTATCTGAACAAGATTCCATTCAACAGCAGCAATCTCCAGCCCCAATATGATCATCCAATCTTCACAGTGAGGAGGAAGCCACCATCTTCCATAGCAATTCACTACATGTTTGGACAGTTTTTTGGGGCCTCTCTTGGTATCCCCAGTGCTTACTTAACACGTTGCTTGGTACATAATAGTTGCATAAGAAATGATTGTTGATTAAATATTTTATTAAATTCTGCTGTTCTGTTCCAATTCTTTATAAGTTTTTTCTCCCTGACATCAAATCCACATCTTCCTCTATAACTTCTTTCCCATCCTACTAGTTTTGTTCTCTGGGAAGAACTTCAACAAGTCTACCATATCTTCCACGTGATAGCTTTTCTGATATTTAAAAGAGTCTTCACATTCCCCAAAGTTTTTCTTCTTTGGGTTAAATATTTCTAATTCATTCAGCTAGTCCTCACATAGTCCCTTTAACCATTGTGTTCACTAGTTTAATGTCCTTTCTAAAATGTGAACCTCAGAACATTGTATTCTAGTTGTCTTCTATCCAGGGCATATATATATATATATATTCCCAGTCTGGAATACTATGTATCTCTTAATGTAACCTATAACTGAATCTGCATCCTCAACTAATATAGCACACAATTCACTTAAATTAGGTACAAAGACCATTAAAACCCCTGGATTTTTTATAAGTGCTAACTGGGTACTCCTTCTTTGAGGATATTTTGAAATCTTTGATATTTTGAAACCAAATATAACTTTTCATTAGTCTCTATTAAATTTCATCTTTCTAGATATAGTTTGTCCTACTTTGGCATAATTTTTTAAGATACTAATATCTAACATTTTCAAATTTCCCTTGTTTTGGGTCATTGGGAAATCTGACAAATATATCATCTATATGTAACTCAATGTTAAAGAATACAAAGCCAAGGAAAATTTCCTGGTATACTCTACTAAAGATAATCTGCAGTTGACAAACTTCCTATATGACAGCTCTTTTGCATTTCATGATTAAAACTCATCCAATTGCTAAAATAGAAGTAAACTGTATCTACAGCATTCCTTTACACACACACACACACACATTCCAGATTTGTCAATTCATTGTTGTAAAGAACGTTCATAAGAAACTCCTTATCAACATGATTTTTAAAGTGTTCTGAAGCTTAAAGTTGTCAACTGAGTTTAGAGAGTTACCTAGGGGACAGAAAAATATTAATTAACTTAAAATATCATAAGTTTATACCAGAAGTGAGGATCTTTCTGACTCCAAATTTGATTCTCTATGCACTATTTCATTCTATTTCTGACAGTATATGAATCCTGCTAAAAATGAAATAAAAATAGTCTATTAAGACATCTTTAATACTACATTTTATCTCTTGGTAATCACTATTTGATTTTTCCAAATGATCAATAGCCATTCTTTTAATAATATGTCAAAGAATTTTGTCAAGTTAGTTATTGTTTCCTGAACTCCATTCCTTTTTCTGTCCAGGTGGTCTATAATATGTTCCAATAATACAGCTTCTATTTTTGTCTCCACTTACCTTTTCCACAAAGCTCTTCATCATGTTTCTCCTCTTTTGTTTCTGCATATTTTTACATGAGTGTATCTTCTTAAAATATAACCCTACTAGGAATTTTCCCTATTATGTATTTATCCGAAAGAGTTAAGAATACAATTTCAGTAATAGCCTGGTCATGCCTCCAAACCTACCAATTTTCAATGATTCCCAAGAAATCAAATTTGCTTCCTTATATCCATATTTTACTTGCTAAATATCTGTATTTTATACATCTGTATAGACATTTGGGATTTTATTGCTAGATCTTTCTTATGGGAATTTGAATTTGTAGATATACAGGGAAACTTATTTAAGTCATTTTTGATCAGATTTAGAGGACTCCAGTCAAATATATATTTGCCATTTCTTGTTGGATATATGCCATCCTTGACAAGAGCATATCATATTTTAAACTTTGGTCTGCTATCTTATTTTTGGACAAAACCTTCTTAACCAACTGTTTATATTCAATATCTATTTCTCTTCCAAAGATCTTGCATTAAATTGACAGTAATGATGAAACAACTTCTAAGGTCTTCAATTTCTTTCCTGAGGCTGCATAATCCCGTTATACTTTCTAAATTTTTATGGCAATGTCATTGTTTCTATATACATTATCAAAAGAAGGTAATGTTAATCAAGTTTGATATGTCTTAAGAATCTCTCCAAATTCTCTCTAAGGGAAGCTGGTTGACTTAAGAATCAGTAAGACTCTTCTTCATGAGTTCAAATTCATCCTCAAGTACTTAGCTATGTGACCTTGAGCAAGCCATTTAACCTATTTGTCTTAGTTTCCTCATGTATAAAATGAGCTGAAAAAAAGAAATGGCACACCACTTAGTATCTCTACAAGAACATTCTAAATGGGGTCATGGACATTTGGATATGACTGAAAAAAATCACTTAACAGAAGTTCTCCATCTGTCCCAAATACATACCTAACAACAGACTTCTAATGGCCAGTCAACAAATAGCTGTCTCACTAACCACTAATATTTTTCTTTTCTTCTTCTTTTATTGTATAGTATGTTTCCTGATGGCACCTACGGACAACAACATTATTTGGAGTGCAAGCAGCTATATTCTCTTCTCTTCCCTTTATGGAAAGAACCTTCTATCTATTACTCATATCCAAGTGCAGTTGCCTTTAATTTGAAACAGTAGAAAGAACATTGGCTTTGGAAAAATCCCACTCCTGACACTTACCTCCTGTGTAATCTTGGGCCACCATTTCCTCAACTGTAAAATGTGGAGTTTGGCTTTAGTTTTCCTTTCCATTTGTATACCTGTAATCTCTTTTTATTTCACATATCTTTTCATTCTCCTATAGTTTGACAGAAACCAAAATTCTTTTCTATTTCTTCATATCCTCTTTCTTATTTGTTTTTCCCTAGAAGACATCCCCCCCCCAAAGTACTTTATTCTTTATGATAACATGGAGGACAGAGAGGTCTTTGTGGAGCCCTTTTATATTCTCTTTTAGGAAGGAGACTAGTCTGTACTTTGAACACAGATAACAAATGCTTCCCTGTTGCAGAAAGATAAACCTTGCACACACTCTAAGCAAATCACTGCACATTTATCCCTACTTTCCAAACTTGGGAGTTAGATCCTTTGTTCTTTTTTTTCTTGCTAATCATGCTGAGAAATGTTTTCTCATACAATTTGAGATATGTGAAAACTTGGAACAAAATAAATTTATGCATTCAACTATTTGCTAATGCAAGCTAAGTATTTATACTATTATGTTTATTCACTAAATATATTTAAAATACTTAATAATATGAGCCATAAATATTTATAAAATGAACAAATTGTTTTATTTCATGAGCTACTTCAAAAATTTTTGTGTGAATAAACTCAGTAAGTATGTAATGGAGCCTAGACTTGAGGGCAATAAAAATGATCACTCATAACAAAAGGAAATAAAAAGAAGCTCTACTTAATACTATCTTGACAGCTATTCTGAATGATGAAAGATGAAACTTACAAGTTTGAATATTTCACATAATTCAGAAAAGAATTTAGTGCAATATAGGTATTACAAACTAGAACATTTTTGAAGTCAAAGAATCCCTCACTATTTTTAGACTCCTCAATAGTTCTTTTCAGTCACTCAATAAGCATTTATTAATCACTTTTTGTGTATAGAGTACTATGCAAAGTAATATCATGGATTTAAGGCTGAAAAAATCTTGCAGATCATCATGGTCCATTTCCTCATGGAGTCTGCAATATAGTAGAAGGATAAGGCTCTAATAAGGATAACTATAATACATATCATGACACCATATTTGCATTAGAGAGTTACAAAATGAAGGAAAGTAACTACTGAATAGAAGATTTAGAGAAAGCTTCATGGAGAATGTGATATGAATGAAATCTAAAGGATAGTAAGGATTGGATGAGCAAAGAGGAGAGGAGAGAGTGTGAATATAGAGTATGGAAGAGGAGGTTCCAAGAACAATAAAAAATCAAATTAGCATATATAAAAAGTAATACAATATAAAATTGGAAGTCTGACTATTACTATATTGCAGAGAGCCTCAGGTAAAGAAATGGTTTTCTAAATTTTGCTTAAAAAAACAGGATGGGGCAGCTAGGTGGCACAATGGATAGAGTACTGGCCTTGGAGTCAGAAAGACCTGAGTTCAAATGTGGCTTCAGACACTTAATAATTGCCTAGCTGTGTGACCTTGGGCAAGTCACTTTAATCCCATTGTCTTAAATAAATAAAATTTTTAAAAATAGGATATCCATGGAAGTTTTTTGAGTATAGGAGTTATATAAATAATTGTTGTTCAATCCTTTTAGTCTTATCTGACTCTGTGAGTTTTCTAGTCAAAGGTACTGGAGTAGTTTGCCATTTCCTTCTCCTATTCATTTTATAGATAAGGAAACAGAAGCAAATATGGTTAAGTGACTTGGTCAGAATCACAAAGCTTCTGTCTTAGACTGGATTTGAACTCATTTTCCTGACTTCAGGCTATATATCCATCCATCCATTTATCCATCTATCCATCTCCCTCCCTCTCTCTATCGACCAATCTACCTACCTACCTATATTCTGGAAGTAGTATACAGGACAGATTGAAACAGAGAATACATAGAAGAGGAAAGATGTGTCATTAAGTACAAGAGACCAGATTGGATTTGAATGAAGCCACATACAGGGCCTGTGAGAGTGGAAATAGGGAGGAAATAAAGGATGCAAGAGTTGTTTTAGAAGTAGAATCAATAGCATTTGGTTATCAACCGGATATGAGAGGAAAGGAGAAGAATTTATATAGTGCCTATTCTGGGTCAGACAGCTGTGCTAAAGGCTTGACAAAAGTTATCTCATTTTATCTTCAGAACTCTGCAAGGAAGATGATGTTATTATTCCCATTTTACAGCTGAAAAAATTGACAAGGTTAAATAACTTAACTAAGGTCACATAGCTAGTGTCTTTGAGGCTTGATTTAACATAAAATCTTCCTAACTTTACCCAAGTTATCTCTCCACTATTCCACTTAGGGACCTAGAGATAATTGGGAGATTCATCTTTTTTTCAATGCTCAAGAAATTCCCCAAACTTGTACTCTTCCCCCCCACTCAATATAGAAGACTTTTGCCTAAAAATCTCTAAAATTTAAAGATGCACTAATCTCCAGGATCCAGAAATAAATTTCCCAGAACTTTTACACTTAAAGGAAATTTGCTGAACATGAAACATCATTTGCTATTTTCCACTAGTTTCTTCTAAATTTAATTTTACTCATCCCTTATAAAAGAGAAATATTCAAATATAAATGCAAAATTGCTTTGTATATATTACAGAATCATAGAATTTCTGAGCAAGAAGCAACCTTAGAGTAACTCACTGTAAGAAATAATTTTAATAATTAGATTTTTTCATACAATGCAAAATTTTCATCTTTGCAATTTCAACTTTCTTGAATGAATGAATGAATTTAGCAAGTATTTATCAGAATCCTACCAATTGTTCCTTCTCCTATCATCTGGTGTTAAGAAGGTAAGTCTAACAACCTTTCTTTCACCTGAAACACAGCAAATACAGGAAGACAGTTAAACCTTCACTAAATTTTTGTTTTCCAGACTAGACACCTATTTCTTCAACATGCCTCCTATGGCATGAGATTGAAGCCTTTCATCATCCTGTTGTGCCTGAACACAATATAGCTTATTAATGTCCTTCCTGAATGTGGCATTCACAACTAACACAATAGTTTGGATGTGGTCTTACTTGGCTAGAGAACAGGAGGACAATACCTCCTTATACCTGAACCTCATTCATGCCAGTCCCTCTTAATGAAGCTAAGAAAGCCATTAATTATTTTGGTTGACTTGTAGCACACTAAAAGTTCTAGTTGTTGTATTCTTTATGGACCAGGTTCAGGGGGCGACTGATTCTAATCACATATATAAATTCAGAAATATTAATTCTGAATAACCAGTCTTCTTTAATTCCCTAAATATAGTCTCTTAACTTGAAAACTTAACTGAATTCAATAATACCAATTGTGAATCTCAGGAAATTTGAGCATTTATGTGATTCAAACTTTGGAAATATACAATTATTTCTGAAAGAAAACAGTCCACGCTATAAGATGCCCATTATTTCATAGAAAGAAATGTTTTATTAAAAGTTATCTGCAAAACTTGCTTTTAAATTTAATATTTAAAAATTGGCAAGGCAATCTGATTTGTTAAGAATCCTATCAGTAACCTCTTCATATAGTGAAGAAATTTGAAATTTTAGAAAGATATACATACATATGTTTAAATATGTATATATAAATAAATACACATCTTTGAAATATGTCTTAAAGCATGCCTATTAAAATGAACTGGTTAAAAGCTGTAAGGAAAAATAGCAACTCACAGTTATTCATTGTGAAGAAAAGAGATTTCCTAGCGAAACAATACAAGAGAACAGGAGTTTGCATTTGAGTAGTACAGAGGTAAACTGTCTTAGCAGAAAGCACTGAAAATACTAAATTTAGCCAATAATGAAAGCAGGACTCTGCAGTAAAAATTGCAACTTCTCACACAAAGTTTGAAACATATGAAATAACCTAATAATAGAAATGTTAGTCAATTAGTAGGACTAGTTCCATTATGAATAATGAAATAATGTAGAAGGGTGACAAATGAATGAAATAGCATTTCTTCATGGTTACAAATAAGGCAAGATGCATGTTTCTTAAGCTATCAAAGCACATGCTTTAAGAAAGAAATGACATTTTTGAACTAGGCATTTGCAGAGCTTAGTCAAAGTTGGATAGAAAGGAGAGGTAATGAAGAGTTCAGGTCTCAGCTTATCCTCAAAAAATAATACTAGTTGAAAGCTTTGTTTTTGTTCCTTATTTCAGCTGATGTTTTGGAATGTTTTTTTTTTGTATACACAGGGATACTGTGAATATTCTCTATATCTGTAAATATTTTCTATATAATATGTAAAAAGGGATTTTGCTCAGTCATTTGACAATCCACAAATAAATGACTCTTTTCTATGGGATAGATGAATACATTTGGATGGACTAGAGTGGAATTGGAAAACTAAAGATATAAATTAGAAAAAGAAATCTAGCCCTTAAATACAGACATCTTCACAGTTTTGTGTGAATTTGTATTTCAGATTCTTCTGCTGCTAATGTATCCCTTCTAGGTGAAAGACTGATGAGAACTGACCAGTCCCTTCCACAATGTATTTGTGAAAACTGTCATTTGTTCACTATGTAGGTAGTGTTTGATAAATTATTTGCACAGCTGCTTCAGAGGATGCAAGAAAAAGAGACCTAAAATAACGCTCTCTTGTTTCATGCCAAGTTATTCTGTTTGCTGTTATTCCCTCACTTTCCACAGCTATGCCATTCTGTAGGATTCAGTCCATTACACAAACAGGCTTTACTTTCTACAGATGATGGGGAAATGGAGCTATTGCACCTTTATGACATTTTATCTGTCCATCCTCAGTACAACTGCTCCATTTAAGATGACAGATTGCTGCTACCTGTGAATCTGACTTTGGAATGTCTCACCTAGCATGCTGGTTGACAACTTCCTTTAATATTCAGTCTCATAGGTTAACATTGCTGGAAATTTTCAATATTCTTTCTCTGTCAAGTCAGGTCAAATTGTAGATCAAAGTATTTATCAAATAGTTAACTATGTTTGGCACTGTACTAAGTACTGGAAATACAAATAGAGGCAAAAATAAAGATGGTATCTCCTCTCAAGGCGCTAACATTCTGGTGGAGAAATACAGCACATAAAATGGAATTAAAAAGCAAAGGGGTTGGGGAGAGAAATCCAGAAAGTTAAGAGTGGATCTGGGAGGGAAGTGGAATGACATAAAATGGAATTAAAAAGCAAAGGGGTTGGGGAGAGAAATCCAGAAAGTTAAGAGTGGATCTGGGAGGGAAGTGGAATGAGCATGACTGTCTTGGCTACTTCTTCATAATGGAAGCTATGGGAGAAACTCATCAATTGGAAGAGGAAGCTGAAGAGTGCAGGAATCTTCTAGAGTGAGAAGGTCTCAGAAAAGAGGCATCTTGTAGGTTGAGAAAACCATTGGGAACTGGTCGGGTAAGTCCAGAGAGTCAGGAGGATAAAGGAGTGACTGTAGCTGACCTGGGGATTCATGTAAATGGAGGTTCTGAGAGAAACTCATCAGTTGGAAGATGAGTTTGTAGGGAAGAAGGGATTATTCAGAATTCAAAAGAAAAATTTGGAGGGTCAGAAGAGGAGTGCAGGAATGAATGTAGTTGCCTAGGTACTTCAGCTCCAAGTTTCTTGGTCACAAGACAGGCTGGACACTGTCACCACTCATAGTCCTTTGGTTTTATTTATTCTCTTGAAGCAGCCTCCTGAAACACTTTTTTCCCTTAATCTGACTGATAAATCATATTCAAACTCTTTGACATTTATTCCATGATACTAGGGAGCTCTGCAGGTAGCAGAATCTAGAGTCCAATTCTACACTGTGCCATTAATGAAATAGGTTGGCTGAATGTACTTGGTGTAGGTACCTCAGTTACTCAGTTATACTTAGGTTTCTAGTAAGACTTTGACATTTTGTTTTTTTAAAGTACATTTCCAGAGCATAGACATACATGCTCCTGGCTGATTGACTCATTCATTTTTTTAAAAAAAAATTTTAGGTTTTTTTTTTTGGCATGGCAATGGGGTTGGTGGCTTGCCCAAGGCCACACAGTTAGGTAATTATTAAGTGTCTGAGGCCATATTTGAACTCAGGTACTCCTGACTCCAAGGCTGGTGCTCAACCCACTGTGCCACCTCACTGCCCAACTCATTCATGCTTTTTTTTAGTTTTTTTTTTTTTGGCAAGGGAATGGGGTTAAGTGGCTTGCCTAAGGCCACACAGCTAGGTTAAGTGTCTGAGGACGGATTTGAACCCATACTCCTGACTCCAGGGCCGGTGCTCTATCCACTGAGCCACCTAGCCACCCCCAACTCATTCATTTTTAACAATGCTTAAGGACTTTGAAATTAGAAGACTTTCCTCAAGACCCCAATATGTCTATCATTAGCTTCCATATTCCTTTCTGTGTTTTCAAATAAAGAGTAAAAATCAGCCTCATCATTTTACACTGAATTCTGCTCTGCTGTTGAGAAAGAATGGAACAGACCTATTCCATCATTATCTGTGGCATAATCAGTCATATATCATGAACTTCTCTAGACATTTATATTGACTGATGACTTCAGGGTAATGGTACCAAATCTTGAAAATGCAAATCTTCTAGAAGTGTTTGTTGATTTCTAAGTATGTTGGGTCTCATGGTTCATATCTGACAAGCCATAATGTGACCTTACCTTTCAATTTTAGATTTGAGATGTAGTCCTGACAATAATTCTTAGCAAGGGGCGGCTAGGTGGCTCAGTGGATAGAGCACCGGCCTTGGAGTCAGGAGTACCTGGGTTCAAATCCGGTCTCAGACACTTAATAATTACCTAGCCGTGTGGCCTTGGGCAAGCCACTTGACCCCATTTGCCTTGCAAAAACCTAAAAAAAATCATTCTTAGCAACCTAATCTCTAAAGGACAACTTACCTTATCTATTTTGAAAAGACCAGAGAGATACCATGACCATTGCTCCACGTATATTTTTTTAATTTGCAGTTAATAATGGAATGTCCTCTTTAAAATTGGGTGATATTGATTTGGCACTCCATATATTAAGGAAAATGCTTATGGTACCCTAACCACATACAACTTTACCTCTTTTGTTCTTGAAAACTTCAACAAGTATATGATTAGGTCTGGGTCTTACAATCTTTCCTTTGGCTACAAATGTTGGAGGAGTTCCAAAATTGAAATGAAACCTAAACCTTCATATCTTTGAGGGCTTCATCCTTGAAGGTAGCTAGTGTGTAAATACGTACTGAAATATTAAGTGTCATTCCACAAAATTCCTTCCCAGTTCATGATGAGATATCTTTAAGTGACCAGATTGTAGTTTTTCATCTATTTAGGTTCTCTGTGTTTTAGCATTAAAAAGCCATTTTTGCCCCTACTTTGCTTTCCTCATAAGCAAAATGAAGGAGTCTGACTAGATGATATCTGAAGTCCTAATTCTAACATTCATTTTACATTAAACTTGTGTTTTCTTTTTTAAAATTTTAAAATGTTTTAAAAAAATTTATTTATTTAAGGCAATGGGGTCAAGTGACTTGTCCAAGGTCACACGGCTAGGCAATTATTAATTGTCTGAGGCCAGATTTGAATTCAGGTCCCCCTGACTCCAGGGCCAGTGCTCTATCCACTGTGCCACTTGACTGGCCCTTGTTTTCTTTTTTAACCTAATTTTTTATTGCTATAAAACTGACTAATGTGGAAACTCCAATTTCCAAACCAGATCAGTGCTTTATCTATTTTCATGGCTTAGATAGGTGTGTGGAGCATTGATAAGTTACCTGGTTTGGTCATGGTCACATATATGACATGTAACAGAGGCTGGCCTGGTACCCAGATCTTCTTAACTCCAAGGATGTTTCTACAATCATTTTATACTGTTCTGATTCTCTTTATCCAATAAATACATTGAAAAGTTCCTCATGATAACTGTTTTTAGGATGTCAATTATTGCTGCTTCCAGTTTATCTTTCAAGATTCTATAACCTTCTTCCCTCTCAGTTCTTTCTAGTCCTCCAAATATTCATTAATGTTTCTTGATAATTCATGAGCTTTTAATCGAATTATTTTGCTTATGAATATGGCTATGAAGAACTATCCCTCTAAGAGGGACTATCCCTCATTAAGAAATTGTAATTGACATCCTTTGCTTTGAGCCATTCTTCATAAGAATATTCTGTGGAACAACTGTGATTTCCTATCAGAATAGCCTACATTGCTTCTTGTGTCATTGTTTTTTCAAGGTGACTACTTTGATTACTGTCACATGGCAATGTTGTTCCATGAAAATGATGTGATATAATGATTGTAATCTACTTTATTCTTTGCGTGCAAGTAATGCTTCTTTTTGTTATTGATCAAGATTAAATCCATAAGATGTAATAGTCTATTTCTTATTTTATGTGAAGTAGATAGGGCCAAATTCTAGGAACTTATGGAAATAAGGATTTTTCTATTCTCATCTCTACTTGCTGGTATTTTGATACTGAAAATGTTGCTGTATAGAGCTTCCTTTTGCAAAGCTAAGAACCAATAATCCAGACTACTTTTCTAAATAAAACATTGAATTTGAGTCATTCCACAGACAGTATAATGAAATCCAGTTCTTTCTTTAGGAGTCTGAATAGAATGTTTTGGGAAACTCAACACAAATGTATCTAGTACATTATCTATCATATATACATATTCCAAACCAACTCCAAGTAACATCTTTCTCCTTCATTTCTCAGTAACAAATATCACTCTCTGGAATGCCTTGTAACTTATAGTTAAAATGAAAGTCGATTAAAGACAAATATTAGCTCTCAAGGACACAGAACAGCTGACAAAGAAGAACATCAGAATATAAAAGCAAAGGTAATTTTTCAAACATAAATGTGTCTATTTGCCAAAGTGAAGACTGTAGCAATTTTAAAAATTGCCAATTTTTTTAGTCCATACATGGAAGATATACAACAGGTAGATATTTATGACACCCTGTAAGGATCATGAAAATAAAGGGTAAAAGGTATTAAGAGGCATTTTTACTCAGGGATCTCATTGGGACACCTTTCTCATTTCCATTTGAAGAACCTTTTCCAAAACCAGGATTCAAACATTTCATTATAAAATAATATAAAATTAGAGGGCTAAGGTGTCATACAATCATTTGTAACCTATATATAGGAAGACATTGTTACATATAGCAAATAAAGTAGCAGAAAATTGAACCTAAGCAATGAATCAACTAACTAATATTTAGTAAACATTTGTGACGTTTCAATCATTGGGGCTACAAAGATAAAAATTAAATATTTCCTGACTTAAAATTCCTGCTAATATTTTAGAGATTCAATTTTTTTTCAATTTTTATGAAGTACACATACAATTATATATGATACAAAATGTGATACAAAATCTCCTCGTAACCAGATGTCAGTAATTTTCATATGCTGCAATAAACCAAAAAATGCTTAAAATTCTTGGGTTCACAGAAAATTACTCAAGTGTATCCTGTGTGTGGATTTATACAGCATTTTGAACATAGGCTATCTACTTCATAAAAGGAGTTTCCATCAGTGGCAACTCTACATTGGGAAATCCCAGCTGCATCTTTAATGCAATAGAACCTTGAGGTAGTGAGCAGGGACAATCTAACTAGTTTGGAAGTTCACTAAGTAAGAGACAGTCCATTAGCCATTTCTCCAGTGCATGACTGAGGATGTCTCAGTAAACTTTAAATTGAATTTGAGGGCTTATCAGCATCCAGCGCAGGCTACAAAGGCCTGGCACTTCTGGCTCCTTTGCTCTGACATGAAGGAGTGACAAGCATTTCCATTCTGCATCTGTTGTGGTTTCTAGATTAATTTCAAGGAAAAGTCTATGCAGGAGTGAATTACAACTTAAGTCTAGTGGCTGCAGGAGGATGATCCACTGCCCTGTGGTCCCCAGAATGGATGAGTATTCAAGATAATATGGAAGAGGTAATAATAAAACCAAAGAATGTCACCCAAATCCTCAATCCTAGGCTTCCGGAGAATTGAGTTTTTTGGTGATACAAATATTTCAAAATTTGAGGCCACATCAAATTTTGTGTGTGTTTGAGGGTAGCCAGGAGGTATTTTAAGTACCAGACAATTGACTTCTCCCTAATGTTCTCCCCTTGGTTTGTTCAATTATTTTTGCTTCAATAGGCTATCCAGCAGGTACCTAGACTGAAAAAAAAAGGAACTGACATATTTTTAGCCAGTTATGAGATCTGCCCATTAGGAATGTTTAATCATTGGTCATTCTAAAAAAAAATCTTGGTTATAACTCTTTCAGCAGAGGTGTGTCTTAATTTTATCTAAAGTGATACATATTTATCTCCCTTGGAAAATTGACCTATTTTATTTTTACAACCTTTATAAAAGATTTGTCTTTATAGTGAATGAAACTTTCTGTTTCAGATCAAGCCCATTTACTTGACCCCCCCCCCCGAGAAAATGGGCAAAATCTATTTATCATCTTTTGTACTATCTACCCATAATCTTGAAGTAGTTTTTTTTTTGGCAAGGCAATGGGGTTAAGTGACTTGCCCAAGGTCGCACAGCTAGGTAATTCTTAAGTGTCTGAAGTCACATTTGAACTCAGGTCCTTCTGACTCCAGGGCCTGTGCTCTATCCACTGGGACACCCTACCTTCCCCTTTGAAGTAGTTTTTAACATACTTCTTTGCTTTTCTTTTTCATGGACAAATCATATAATCAGTAGACTGGCAGAGACTTTGAGGAAGCACTTCATTCATATCTTCACTTAAACAGGTCTCAAATAGAAGAATGAATCTGCCTTTTCTGCTAAGTCTTACCTATTAAATGATTAAAAAGAGTTGGTAAATTCTTATTTATGTCTATAATGAACCCACCTGAAATTACAGAATATTTTCTTTTATTATCCCCAAATAGTGTTAAAAAATTCCTAAATAACAGCTAGTCAGAGATCAATTTAATTATACCTTTATTTATTTGATAGATGGCAAAGTTGTATGGAAAACTTTGCATCCTTAGTTTAAAATAATATGAATTCCAAAGATCTCTTTCACAAAAAATTAATCTTCACTCTTAATATTTGTGATTCGAGAATTTTTTTGAGGTTTCAGGAAGGAAGGAAATGATACAAGTTCCAACAGCAGCAGGGAAGCACTAAGAGCTTACCTTAGCATTGCTTTATGACAGCAACACTGAGTCCCTGGAATATCTCCCAGCTATTATATACATTGATGCAGGTAAAGTAGAATGGAAAAGAAATGATTTGAAAAGTAGATTTTTTATCAAGTCTTAAAATATGGCAACTCCAACATAAGCACTCTACTATAGCTTCCAAAGGTATTTCAAACAAGTAGTGAGAATATTTTGATTTACCTTTGGATTAATGTGTACAAGTAAATAATCAACTTCATTCAGAACTACTTCTAAGAGAAACAACATGGAAAGAAACAGTATTTACCACTGATAGTGGGGGATAGTATATTAAAATATCACAATAACTAACACTTTAAAGCTCACAAAGTTCATTTTTTCCAAAACAACCCTGTCAACAAAAGTAATATATAATTATTCCCATTTTGTTAATGGAGAAATTATGACTTAGAAAGGCTGAATGACTTACCCATTTTTTGACAGTAAGATTTTAAACTCAGCTCTTCTAATTCTAAGCTGCATATCCTTTTTTACTAGATACCATTAAACTGTGGGATCCATAAGACCAGAGACATTTTTTGCCTTTCATTGGATAACCAGTATTTAACAATGTCCCTGGAAGAGTTGGTATTTAATTAGGACTTGGGGATATGTCTTGGTAATACTTGAAAGTGTTGTTTTAAAAGAGTTAGTGTTCAAGCAACTTCAGGGAGTTGCCAGTCTAAATTGCGCAGATTTCAGACAAAATTTCTAAATTCTAGCAGAAGTCTTTATGAATTTAAACATCCCAAATCTATGGGCACTTCCTTTTCTTATACATTAAACAAAGATGGGGGTGATTAGAGATAACAAACATAGTATTTCATAATATAAGGCTGTTTAAGGCAAAGCTAATACATCATTTTTATCATCATCATGATCATCACCATCATCATCATCATCATGAAATAAAGAGAACATGTCATTAGTAAGCAGAAGGTCATGGTACACATATGGTTATTATCCAGTCCTACACAAAAATGTGCCTGCCATTCCTTTGCTAACTATCCTTTATCACTGGCTTTCATTGCTGAGATGGTAGGTGAATTATCATGTCATTATTTTTTGTATCCTATTGCTTGACTGAAATTGCTTTCTCAAAGGTTGCCATCAATCTTTTAATTTCTAAATCTAATGAGCTTTTCTTGGTCCTTGGTCCTCTCTGTGCAGCACTTGAAATTCCTTCTGAATATACTATCCTTTAGCAGTTACCACAATTCCTGAAACAAAATGGGCACTTTATAAAGGTTTGACTTGACTCCCTGAGTTTTCATGATAGTTCTCTTTTCTGGTTCTTCTGTCAGTCTGGTTGTACCTTGTATCCTTAGTTATATCATTATTCATGTCCTATCCCCTTAAATGGGTGTGATCCAATGCTCTTTCCTAGCTATTTTCTGGGCTCATCTCTCCTTTCCTCTCTTGGTGATCTCATGAATTCTCAGGAGATCAATTCTTATTGATATGCAGAAAATGAGATGTCTCCCAAATCTAAATATCTAGCTCCTATATCATTTCTGAGGTCTAGTTTCACATCACTGGACATCTTCACCATTATTTCTTAACCACTCAAACTAAACATGTCTGAATCATAACTCACTAAGTTCCTTATTCCAGAACCTCCTTATTTCTGTTGAGTTGGTCACTATTCTTCAAGTCTTTTGGTTTTATAACCTCAGAGTTATACTTGATTATTTAGCTTCCCTCACTTCTCACGGTCAATTAGTTGCCATATCTTCTCAATTTTATCTCTAGAACAAAGATGATTAACCTGGGGTCCATAAATATTTTTTAAAATGACATTTCAGCATAGTTTTCATTATTTCAAAGTTCAACATTATTTCAAGGATTCATGATACAAAAGGTTAAGAATCCCTGCTTTAGAATCTCTCTGGTCTGACCCCTTCTCTGCTACCTTAATTAAATGAACAGTAGCACAGTTCAGTCACTCATCACTTGGTACTGGGGAGGATCCTCTATTTATTGGTCAATTTTCTTAAAATGAAATGTGTGTTTTTTGATTTCTGATTACTCAAGTGTGCATTATAATATAATAGCAATAAAATCATGCCTGATAATGTTATAATGTAAAAAAAAGTCAAAGAAAAGAGATTACCTTGCTATAACCTAAAATATAGTCAGTTTCTCCTCATATTACTTATAAGAGTTTAAGTATAGACAATTGGGTATGTTTGTTATGTGTACAGTAATTTCAGTTGTGTTTGACTCTTCATGAAGAAATTTGGGATTTACTTGACAAATATACTAAAGTAGTTAAACATTTTTTCCTACAGCTAATTTTATAGACAGGAAACTGATGAAAACAGGAGTAAGTGGTTTGGCCAGGATCACACAACTAGTATGTGTCTTAAGGCCAAATTTGAACTCATGAAAATGAGCTTCCTTGATTTCAAGCCCAGTGCTATCCACTATACCACTTAGTTTCCCTATTGGGTAGGTAGGAGAATTATTTTTTTTTTGGGGGGGGGAGAGGGAATCCTGTTTTATGCCCAATTAACAATGGAACAAATGCTGAGAAATAAGAGGGAATGCTCACTGGCACAACTGATAATTGCCAGAGTCAGCAATATTAGTGTAACACTTTCAGATTTTAAAGGGCATTACAATTATCACTTTTACCCAGTTCTCCGATCTCTGACAATCTTTACTACTCTCTTCTCTTTGAAGTACTTGCAGTTCTACTTATGTTCAAAAGATTTCCCAAAAGGAAACACTGTTCTAATACAAATTAAGTGAAAGAGGAGTTTGATACAGTGCTTTCACATAATTTGCAGAATTCCTTTTTTTCAGTTTGACATGAGAGAGAACCGAATAGAACTTGTACATACTAGAACAGGGTAACTAAAGACTTTTAATTCAAGTGCTGAAAGTAGACAGTTACTGTTGTAAAGCTCCATAAAGCATGGAGATTAGATCCAAAAACCATTAGAAATCATCCTGGTGAGAGGGTATGCAGCTCACCACCATCACAGCATAAAGAACTTTCAATTTGAGCATGGAGTTGCATGCTCAGCAATGAGATAAAACCAATACACTATAATAGCTCAGATGTAGTCATTAAATGCTAACAAATAGCTAATCTGTGAATTGAGGACATAAGTTGAGCACCCATTATGGCCTATTGGATCTAAAAATGCTTACATATGTATTTACTCAATAGGCAAAATGACTAAAAGAGTGGTTCCAAAGAGTAAATAATTGGCATTTTCAAAACAAATGAAAAGAGATCATCAAATAAATCTTTGTTCAAATTGGTTATCTTCCAGAATGGTACAAAAACAAAGCCCAGGAATTCAAGCTCACTCACTCAATTAACAAGTATTGATTAAGTTCTTTCTATAAGACAGGCATTGTGATAGACACCAAAGATAAATTTCCCCCTCAACCCCAACTGATAACACACTAACAATTGGGAGGATTTACCCCCCCCCAAAAAAGTAAACCTCTAGGAAATGATTATGATGCATTAGGGGGCCACTCAGATTTTGCCCTCCAACATTCTTATTGGTCTAAATTCCTGCCTTCCTTTAAGGGCTCAATTTAGGTGTCATTTCCTAAATGAAACCTTCTCTGATCCCTTCAGCTGAAAGTGATCTTGCTTTCCTCAAATTTCTCAGACTACCATATGGTCTGGACCTTTTTATTGCATTTATCCTATTTTTCTTTGTATAGTTTTTATGTACATATTTTATCTATCACGTTTGAATCTAAGTTCCTTAATGAAGAATTTATTTGGTCTTCAGATTCTAGCATCCAGCTAAAGAACAGACACTTTATCAGACACTTATTGATTTAAAAACTTGGATTTGAGTCTTGAATCTGTCACTTACTAACTCTGTGTTTTTAGAGAACTCATTTAAACTTCTTGACACATAGTTTTCTTATCTGTCAAGTGAGGGTGTTGAAGTAGGTGATTTCTAATATGCCATCCAGCTCTATGATTTTATAATAGACTGTATAGTCTCTTATGGAAAAAAAAGAAATCGACAAAAGCCAGTCAATAAAGCCTGGTGAGTAAAATATATGAATACATACATTGGCTAGAACAGAATTAAGACTAACCTTTTTTATTCTTAGATCTTGGAAAACAGTGTTTTTCATTAACCTTTTCTTCTATTTTTGTATACAAGAAAAGTACTGAATAATGTTTTTCTCCATTGAAGCAATTCAAAAATTTTAAAAGAACAGCTAAATATTTTGCCACATAAACAATAAGCATTTTTTCTGATGCAAATTTTAGAGACAGGTGGCTATCTAAGAGTAAATATGAGTTAAGTTTTTGTGACCATAATGATAACATATCAAAATGAAGGAAATTAATATGTTTGTTATGAATATTGTTTTAATGAGAAAATAGAAATAAAAATGAGAAGCTTATTGGTGGGATTTCTTCTTATCGTCCTATTTTTTTTGTCAGTGTCACTTTCAAATAACATCATGGTTCACTTTATAACCAATCTAATACTAAAAGGAATTAGTCAGTACAAAAATACAAATTTGGCATTAATTGAGGTAAATTTAGGTAATTAAAAAGCAGCATCTGTATTTTTTAAAAAATATTTTAGGTTAATTTTTGGATTTGCTACATTCAAGTTCCTTTGAAGCACAATAGGGGAAATCATTCTGGGAAGACCTTATTTGATAAGGAACTGGAAAGCTGTTCATTTTCCCTTTTTCCTTCATTGATTTTCTCAGACTGTACATAACATAGAAAATTATTATGAAGTCTCCTGAAGATTTCATTATTTTTCAGTCTGGACCTATGATTTCATTGGTATGTGTAATCCTTTAGTAGGTAAACCATTCACATGGATCAGCAGTAATTCATCAGTAACTTAGAGTCTTAGAGAGTTTCCTAGAGGGTCTTGAGAACATGTTGCTTCTCATAGTCATATAGCTAACTGGTAATAGTGTAAGAACTTGATCCCAGGTCTTTCTGACTCTGCTACACAATGTTTCTTCGAAAGAATTTTCTTATATGCAAATAAAAGTTAAGAGGTCCACAAACTTAAAATGGATCTCATATTACCAGTAAGTCTGAAATCAAGATTTACCAGAGAAGTCATTCGATTAATATAATTAAGAATTATCTGTATTTAGGAGTAATGAAGTGTTTTTTTCCAGGTGCAAAATACCAACAAATCACAATAGCCAATTAATGATGGATCCATATTGAATTCTGGATAGTTTTGCTGGCAGTCTGTGCTATCAGAGAGAACTCTGACCAAGATGTTTATACAAAGAGAGCAGTAAAGAACATTCTTCCTTCTTATAGTCAGCTACAATCAAATAACCAACAAGTATTTAAATTTTTATTATACACATGACACTGTGCTAGGCTAAACCCTTTTGGGGACATAGATATAAGGCACTACTCAAGAAGATTTAATTTAAGTTGGTGAATCATACCTAACATGTAGAAAATTAATAGCATACAATTTGAAATCAAGTATGAAGTTATTTGCTATCTTGCCTTATATAAACTACAGGTATTGTAAAAGAGGAAGATAGGGAAGAATGCAAGCAATAGGTAAGTTTCAAATAGGGTCTAGGAGTGGATGTAGGATCTGCATAAGTGGAATGGAGACAAGAAGATATTGCAAAAAGCTGATTAACAAAGTTAAGTATCTGGAGGTGTAAAGGGCTGAGATATATTTTTGTGGCAGAAGGGAAATCCATATGAATAAAGATCATTAGCAAAATTCATCTTAGTTTTCCTTGATCAGAGGAAAGGGTAGTTAGTTACATATGACTCAAATTGGACGTGGAGGAGGGAAGGGAGAAAATAGTAAGGAATGGTTATAAGTCAAAAGCACTATGAGCATCTGCTCATGCAATGAGAACATGAAGTACATTGTCCAGGCTGACCAATGAAAGATAAAATTCATTTTGGGATAATTTTCAATAGATCAAAAAAATAAATTGAAAGGTAATAGTTTGTGAAAATTAGAACTTTTCTATGCTGTGTAATTATTTGGAGACAAAATAATCTATAATTACTGACATGTTATTTGTGTGATCACTCAATTTGCTTTGACTCTGAAGTTTAAACTTCAGTTTGGTCTTTAAAACCAGACTGCATTATATCTCTGGGGAAAATTTATTTTAAGGGGAGGAAAATTTTAATTTGCTACATATAACAGATTCTGAATGTTCAAAGTAGGTATTCTAAATGTTTTATATATGTATTATACATATATGTATATATATGGTAGATCATGGAGTCTGCCTCATAATAACTAAGTTCAGGAAATGTTTTCCTATTTTTTGCCTTTCATTTCAAAGGGCAGTTGGCATTTCTCCTGCTAATCATCAAATAAATCACTATTGGCTCTAATTAAAGGATGGCAGAAATCTAAGAAAATTCCATGGTTGTCAGAATGCACAAGTAATGTTACATTTTAGTTGGGATGATACTGAGGAGTTGACAATTTATTTAAAGGTCTGCCACAACCTATTCCATAGTAGTATATAGACCCATACACTTATTTAGTCTATTCTAAATCTAAGTCCATTTATTCTAGCATAGATAAAGAATTGGATAGCACATCTGAAAAGGTCAGAAATAAAAAGGTGAGCATCCTAATATGATATTTTTTCCTATGACATAAAATGCAGCAATATCTACTCTTTGAGATATTTTATTTGTCTTTTTCTTCATAAAAATAACTACTAAATAAGATATCTGACATATAAAATGGAAATTTTAAAGTTCCATTATCCATCAAATGATCCTTTTTTTAAATGGGACTGGAGACAGGAAGATCTGAGTTCAAATCAAGCCCAACAAACTGTGTGATCCTGGGGAAGGCACTTAATATTCATTTGCTTCAGTTTCTCTAACTATAAAATGGGGATAACAGCATTTACTTTGCAGGGTTGTTGAAGCTCCTAGCATAGTACCTAGAACATAGTAGGCCCTAAATGAATGCTTATTCTCTTCCCCTTTCACATGTCATGAGGTATCAATTTTTGAAAATTTTTGGACCTAATTTGATGATAAAATGATATAAAACATTAAGGAGGAAATCACCTCATCTATTAATCTAAATTTAAATTTTCATTTTAATGAGCAGTTCTATTAAATGTTTTCCCAAATTGAGAAATCTATGTAGAAAAAAAATTGGGTATGCATATGAGCTACCAGTCACATAACTAAATGGTGCTTCAGAGTCAGATGCCAGTTCTCCATGGAATTGTGCCTGGCATATTTGGATGTAACTCACAGTCTTCATAAAAAAGAAAACCTATATTCCTTCTTAATGCCTCCTCAAATTACTATTGAAGTGTGAATAAAGTGCAAGTAGAAATTAGCTTGGGGCTGTAAAAGTTACAAGCTTAGAAAGCTTGGACTGAATTCTTTCTCTTGCCTCCACTAATATGTCTCTCTGATCAACTCAGTTTAAGGGAACATCACTTCTAAAAGGAGTTAAAAATGTTTGTTATCATAAGGTCATAGGATACAAACTCTTTTTAAGTGATGCTGAGAAGAAAACAAAACTTACCCACCTGTCTCCTCTACTAGTTACACTACTGTTGATTGGCAAAAAACTTGTCATCCAGTTGGCCAAACTGGGCAATGATTTATATGGGATGGATCATAAAATATGCTTATGATACATATGATACCATTCTAATAGGTAATTCTGCAATAGATTCTCAAAGGATGCTGTCAGATCAGCACCATTCCCTTTCATTCTGTTAAATTAGATCCAATTTTCGTAGTGGGTTTGTTGTTTTGGAAGATTCTGACATCACCATCCTTAGAAATCAAGGGAGTAAACTTCAGTATAAAGAAGGAAGAAGGTAACAGCATTCTGAGAATTGTCTAACTGAAAAACTGGACATTGTCCAACAGGTCAACAGAGCAATGATACCAAAAGGACTTGTAGACCATACTTTATATGCTCTGTTATTTTCACACCTGATGATGACGTCTGTCCTTTGCTATTAAAGAAAATCAGAACATCAGGGAAGTGATGTCATGACAAGCACATAAATTAGGTTTGAGTGAGGGAGATGCTGTACCAAGTCACCAGCCTCACTTTCTCTTCTAGAGCCATCTGGGTCAAGTGCCCAGATATGGATCAAGACAACTGGAGATGGTCCTGGATATGAGGCAATCAGGGATAAGTGACTTGTCCAAGGTCACATGGTTAATAAATGTCCAGTATCTAGGGCTGGTTTCAAACTCCTGTCCTCCTGACTCCAAGGTCAGTGCTCTATCCACTGTGCCACCTAGCTGCCCTTCTGTTATTTACTTTTTTGAGTAAAAAGAGCTAGGGTGTGAGGGAGAACTAAAGCATGTCTCTACCACAGATTATTTCCATAGTGATAGTTGCTTATCACTAAAAACAGAAACAAAAAACCCCCCATATTTTGAGTGAATTATTTTAGAGTTGTTATTTGGAAAATACAGTAGGGATGGAGGATACTAGAGTAGTTTCCTTAATTCTTGTAATAAGGGCTGACATGATAGGTGTAAAATAACTGAGATCTTTAAATAGTTTCTTAACAACTACTGTGGCTCAGTGACCCTGGCAAGCATGTAAGTGTTTTTTTAGACTGATCTTGGCAACTCATATTGGAATATTTTCCCTTGAATTTATATTTCATATATATATATTTTCCCTTGAATTTTAGTATCTATAGGAATAAAAGGTTTAGATAAGGTATAACATAAGTGTGTTGGCATAAAAGATGTATGATGAATGAATGATGTGAGAACTTCCTTTGGAAGGAAAATGATATTCTGTAGGATCACTTTTCAGAATATGACATTTTAGCCTTTTTTAAACAAAAAGAAAATATTATTTAATATTAAAGAAAAATATTTTTGATGTTTGATGTAGAGTCACAAAAGGGAGAATAGTATCTTAGAAATAAAAAAAGATGAGTTAAAACTTTACTGCTGAATCTTTTTAAAGTTAAATATGTTCCTGTATATATGCTCTTCAAACTTGCCTAGTTATTTAGTTACTGCATCATATCTAAACATCCTATGATAAGCATTAATGACAGTAAACAAATGATGGAGATGCTTGATAATCCATACATTTTTGAAAATCACTATATCTACTACCATTTTCATATAAAAATGAGATAAAATATTCTTTGCCACAAAGTAGCTACTATTTCTTTTTCTTGGTTTCAACTGACATCAAACAGGATCATTCCTCCATATACATTTATTACATTCTTACTTGTTTTTAGACCAATGATACAGAATAGAGCAAAACATTTTCTCAAAAATTCTTCCACTTAAAAATAAAGTGTGGGTAAGAAAGTCAATTTATTTCAACTTGGTTACAGCTGTCTCACTGAAGTAAGTGAGTGATAGAGCTTGGAAAAGGTTCATTTTCAAAATGTGCTTCCTATGTTACCATCAGAAAATGATGTTAGATCTTAAATCTTTTGCTTAATTTATTTAAATCCTTTTAAGTTCTGAAAGAAGAAAGTATTTAATAGAGATCAAATTTATTATGTATTTGAGATGAAAATAGTCTTAAAATTCACTTCTTCCTTTTTTATTTGGATAAATATATTTTCTTTCCGCACTATATAAACAACTCAAATTTTATACTATATTGCAGCGTTTTGTCTTCTGGGTATAATTAAAAACACTGAGGAAAAAGCTATATATTTCTAGATCAATATCAATATCAATATTAATATCAATAAAAGGAAATTAAACTGAAAATATGTGGGCATTTGATTTGATTGATCAATAGCATTTTCAAAAATAATTTATGACCTCTCTTTCTGTTAAATTTTCTTTTTCAGATTTATTTTTAATATTCTTTTCATTTATTCAATTCACTTACTTGAAAACACTGAGAACCTATATATGAGTATAAAAATGCTTTTCCCTCAAAATCTAGTGGTCAGAACAGTAGGTATATTAACATACTGAGAGAAGATGTACAACTATGAATGCAACTTGGAAAATTCTATCACTCATTGCTCTGAGGCATCTCAGTTTAGGTTAGTGCTAGATGCCATCTTTAATATGAAACAAGTAGTTTTTTCTTTATGTAGAATTATAATACATGTAACTAACATTTCAAGTTATTTCATAAAGTTGTTGGAATGGAAATATGGTCCCACAGTGTATTGATTTATATTAGGCTTTGTTCAATTTGAATCCAATCTTACTCAGACAGGCAGGAAGCATTAGTGTGTACTCCACCTAGATGCTTCCTGAATGATTATTATTGTTTCCACCATTATTAATTGTATGATTACATTATCAAAATAACAAGAGTAACAGTAATAAGAATGTCTGTTTCATAAAAATTTTTGATAATTATATAGTATATATTCTCATTATAATGGCAAAAAAAAAGAAAGAAAGGAAGGGAGGAGTGAAGGGAGGAAGGCAGAAAGGAAGGAAGGAAGGAAGGAAGGAAGGAAGGAAGGAAGGAAGGAAGGAAGGAAGGAAGGAAGAAAACTGCTAATTTCAACCTTCCATCCTTCTATGAAGGTTCATTTCCTTAGTACTTCTTTACTCCATTCAATACTAAATACTAAAATGAGTATTATATGTAGTGATTATTAAAAAAGGAGTAAACTTTCAGACATCTAATGGGATCCCTACTGATATAATCCTTAGATTTTAACAAAGTGAATAAACTCTACATAGATTATCAGACAATTTTCAAATAAAAATGATTTCTGGTCATTATATCCCTCATTTGATTTTAAGCAGGCACCTAAATATTCTTTAAAAAAATGCTTTGTACTCTTTGAGACAATCCTTGATTCAACCAGTTGTCCTTTACTTCTAGTCTTTATCCGAACATCCACACATCAAACAAAATGAAAGCAAATTCAAAAATTATTCTTTAAATAAGGTTTTTCTGCACAGAAAAGTTTAGCATCAAATCAGATAAAAGAACTAAGACAAGTATTTGATGTGCCTATTGACTTCCCATTAACCTTGAGAGTAAATGTGGCTATGGTCAAACAAAAGAACATAATGGTGAGATAGTTAATGAGAAAAAAGGACTGATAAAACACCGAATCAATAAATACAAAGGTACATATCATTTAGTAGATTAGATCAGCCATCTATCAAAAAGTGAGGCAGCATGTCATACTCACAAAACTTACTCAGTTATAATTCCTTGACAGCTATGTGACAAATCCTTTGCCTAAGTTTTCTTAGGGAAATATTTGGAGCAGGGTTTGTGTGTTAAAATTTCTTTTAGCAAACTATTGATAAAACCATATTAGTTTGGAAATATAATACCACAAAATTAATGGATTTGCAGGCCTATAGTGAGTGAATCTGTTCATAACAAATATATGTGCCATTCAAAAATATTATGACCTAACAGAAGGGTTTCTCATTTCAGTGTCTTATTTAGATTCCCCTCATTAGCTACTTACTGATTGCTGATTGATAATGTCAACAAACAGAATGAGATAAGTAATATATTAGTGGAAAATAAACTTACCTTCCTCTAGGGAATTAGTTTCAGAGGAAAGGATAAAAAAATCTACTACTGATCATTGGTAGATTCCTTTTTGAATAAAAGGAATATCAAGATACCATGCCGCATTCCCTTAATCAAAGAATCATATATTGTATGGCATTATTTCAACCCTTGTATGTTGGCTGATTTTTCCCTCTCCCCATCATATTCTTGAGTTCTCCCATGCCAAAGATGTAGAATAGTAATGCAAATTATGAATTCTGATGGATCATCTGCACCTTTTCCCTTTGGATCTATCACGATCTTTTTGCTCACTGTCCACACTTTCATTACCCACATGTCTCCTCTTCTTGACAGATTCTCTAAAGTTATCATCATTAGCCTACTTGTCACAAGGAAGTCCTACTTTGACAGAAGACATAATATGTTTGGATGTTACACTTGGATCAACCTCTTAAGACCTTTGACTCTAGTGACATTACCAGATATAATTCCTCCTCTGCATCATAACCAGATTAATCTATCCCCTTCTATCCCCCCCCCCCCAAGTGGACAAAACAATAGACTGAATCTCCTTGCCTCCTTCCAACAGGTTTTAGTTCACTGGGGGAGCTAGAGGTAAGAAAGACCACTTTGAAAGAGGAAGAGGCTTTGCAATTTATGTTAACCATTTTCAGAAATCTGAGATATCTAGAGTTAATCCATGTGGTAGGGGGCAGCACTTTGGTTTCCTTTACCCTCTAGACTGACCACTGGAAATCTTATGGTGGGGCATTGATCTCCTTACAATCTTCCCATGCAGTTTAAGTCTCCTACTCCAAACTCCTCATTACCCTCCCACATGAAAAACATACAGAGTAGGCAGCATCTATCAAAGACTCCCCCCAGCAATACTTCCGAAATAGAGGAAAGAAGAGAAAAAAAGGGGAGTAAGTTGTCAATATTAGAGAATCTCCACTGCTAATCTTTTAAGGGCTCGAGTCTCTTGCACACAAGTTACTTGCCTTCCTAATGTATCTTCTCTTCTTTCCTAGGCAACCTTATTATTCTCAGGACCGAAGCGCATCCCCGCCCCCTAACCAACAAAAACAAGCAGACTACACGACCGCTATTGCCACTGCCGCCGCCCCAACTGTTGCAGGCACCAGGGGCGGCGGACTGGCATTTCTGTGTCACAAACACAGGACGCTCCATACTTAGGAAGGGGGAGCCCCAAGAAAGGCAGGCAAAAAAGCAAAGCAAATTAAGGCAGGAGAGCTCCTAAGCACCTTGGGCGGTCTCCAGTGGGAGCGTGAGTGGTGGGGGTGGAACCAGGCTTGGGCGTGTGCGTGTGCGTGTGTATGTGTATGTGTAAGGGAGTCAGGAACAGGCATTGTGTGTGTGTGTGTGTGTGTGTGTGTGTGTGTGTGTGTGTGTGTGTGTAGGGGTGATGCTTGTAGTCCAGATGCGCCCAGAGAGCCCGATGAGAGCAGCAGTCAGAGGAGCAGCCAGGCTGCCTGACCTCCCGCGTCTTGATCCCCCAAACCCGTTTTACCTTTAAGATCAGGTCTGTATGATGCTGGTCCAGCATGTTCTCCTGTTGGAAGGAGGTGATGATGACCCGGCCGTAGCGCCCGGGAGTCTGCAGATCCGAGTAGAGCCGGTGCTTGGAGCGGTTCACCGGGAAGAGACTGTTGACTAGATTCCTCTCGATCTTGGCCAGGCTGTGCTTGGGCGCCAGCAGGTGTTCCACGCTCTCTTCAATCTGGTAGCGGCTGAAACTGGCCCCCAGGAGGATGGAGATGAGCACGGGGGCGGAGGCGAAGAAGACGGGGTGACTGGCAATGAAGTGGCCGAGCCGGGAGAAAGACGTCCTCAAGCCTCTGTGAAGAACCTGCCGCAGCATCCTAGTGCAGAGGGAGCGCAGGAGGAGGACGAGGCGCACGCACGGCTGTGGCGGTGGCGGTGGCGGCGGCGGCGGCTGTGGCGGCGGCGGCGGCGGCGGCGGGGGTGAGATCTGAAGCTCTCTCGGAGCCCGGCCACCACCATCGGGGAGTCCCGAGCAAAACCTCGGGAGAGTCCCCTCCGGGAGGAAACAGACCCTCCTCCCTCCCCCCTCCCCCAAGCCTGGCAAAAAAGACGACCCTCCCCCCCCCACACCCTTCCTGCCTCCGCACCCCCTACTCCACCCTCTACCTCCTTCCCCCTCCCCCCCACCTCTTCCCAGCAAAAGGGGTTCGGGGTTGGGCGGTTGCCGCCGCTGCTGCTGCTGCTGCAGCTGCTTCCTTCCCTTTCAGCGCTGTCGGGCCCTGGAGAAGTCCTCCCGGCGCCTCATCATCCAACTTACCAAACCCAAATGCCATCGAAGGGGGAAGGAGACAGCGACAGCAGCAGCAGCAGGAGCAGCGGCGGCGGCAGTAGCACCGGGGAGACGCTCGCAGGAGAGAACACGAGGGAGAGAGAATTCCAGGCTACACCCAGTCCCCTCCCCTTCCCTCTCCACTCCCCCTCCCCACAGCCCCGCCCCATTTCACGCCAATCCCTGCCAACCCCAGGCAAAGGAAGGCAGGAAGAAAGAAAGAAAGAAATGGATAAATAGAAAGAGGGACCCTGCTTTTAAAACAAAAGTAGGAGATCTCTGGTGTCTGGGAGAGTCGCGGGAGGTAAAGGGGGAAAAAAGAGGAGGAGAATGAGAGAGACAGAAGCTCTACCCCTCCACGTCCCCTCAGGTAGCAGCGAGGAAAGACATGTTTGCAGGAAGGACGGGGAGGGGGTTGGGGGAGAACAAGAACCCCAAATGCAAAACAGCCTTTTTAGCAAAAAAAAAAAATGCAGTTCAACGAAGGCTAGGAAGGCTTGGAGGAGAGAGAAACTCCGGGGTCTGCCTGTTGTACGTCCAAGGAACAGCTCTGTGTGAAGCCGGTGAAACCCTCGCACAGACTCAGACACATAGACTTCCCCTCTCAAACCCCGAGGAAAGGCTTGCGGAGAGGAAAGGAGAAGATCTCGGCGGCCCCTCCCTCTCCTCGGGGGTCTCCCCCAGGATTAGGGTGCAAGTCGCCAGCTTCCTCCCAAAGCAACCAGTTGGGGAAATTCAAAGCACACGTTTTCCCCTGTCTTCGTCAGTCGTGCCAGGTGGAGGGGCAGGTTCTTTGGTGCCAGTTATTTCTTGATCTGTTTTCACCTCCTCTACCTACGCCATCCCCTAACCCCAGAAAAAGACAAAACCAAACCCCAAAACACCCTTCCTTCCCCGCTCTGATTCGTATTCTCTGCCCCCTCCCCCGCCTCCTCCGGCAACTAAGAGTGATTGATGACAATAAATTATCAGGCAGCAGCAGCCAGTGGAGCAGCGGGGCTTCGGAGCTCTCCGGAGTCCTGGACTCACCGCGGAGATTTTTTTCTGGCTATGGGCAGTCCCGGATCTCAGTGATCTGTATGCTCCAGGGGACGTGGGGACGACCCCCTTGGCCAGTTTCCGAGCTTTGGAAGGGTCTGCCTCATACCTGACTGGCAGATAGGACAGGTAGGATGGTAAGTGACAAAGATGGCTAATAGCAGGAGTAAAGAAAAGAGGAAAGGAGCACCCCTCCTTCCTTCCCGACTCAGAGTCTGCTCTCCTCCCTTAAATTCACTGTATACCCAGGGAGGGAGGGCACTTGATCGTGACACCCAAGGCAGAAGCTCTGAGAAATAAAAGAATGTTCCTTCTTGGAGGAAGGGGCTGCCGGAAAGCCTTAAGGGGCACCGACTGCTCCAGAAAGTTTTATTTATACATCCATATTTATGTATGGGTTTTTTTTAACTCCCTCTCTTCCACCTCCCTCAGTTAATCTCAGCAGAGATCCCAGAGAAGACGCAAGAGGAGTGCGGATCGCGCCCCCCCTCCCACCCGGCAGGTCCTCACGCCTCAAACCCGATCAACAACGGAGGCGCAGGTGGCAGTAGCAGGAGCAGCAACAACACTGAGGTACAATTTTGTGTATTTCATTGGCTCCTCAAACCCTTCGCCCTAAATCTGAGATCTGGACAGAGCCCCCCAGTCCAAACAACGCCGGCAGACAAGGTTCAGCGGCTGGGAGTCAGTGATAGGAGATTTCCCCTCCTTCGGGAGCAACAGTCGCGTGCTTGGGGTATTCCCTTTCCTAGGGTGGTCTGCCCTCCTCCCCGTTTTCTCGCGTCCTTCCTGCTGCTGCTCAGACTCTGGGTGCACCACGCCCGGGTCAATGCTGAGCTCCGAGGAGACCGCTATCAAGGGACGACGTCCCTTGAGTTTTCCCGACGTTATTGGGCCATGGTTCTCCATGCTAATCAAAGCTGAAGAAAGATTGAAGGAGATGGGGAGCAGCGGAAAGGGTGATTTGGAAGAGGAAAGAGACTGACAGTAAAAGAGACATAGAGACAGACAAGACAGACACAAAGAGACAGTGAGATAGAGAGACAGAAACAGAGATACACAGAGAGAACAGGGAGGTTGAAGGGGTAAGCATGTGTGTGAAAATGAAGGTGGTAGGAGAAGAAGGTATCAGAAAAGAGAAAAAATGTAGGAGTTGCGGGGCTCTGGGAAACACCTCTCAGTTCAGTTACCTCAATTCCACGTTGCCAAATGCTTCTGATTGAACTTGGTTGGATACTTGCTTTTTTGGGAAAGGGAATTAGTGGGAAAGAAAAAAAATCACCTTTTCTTTTCTCTATACTTACATCCTGGCTGATACCTTACACTCTCTCTTCCCTTTATTATCCATGGCAGTTGAGAAAAACAATACCCAAGACTACCTTCAGTCCACCCACCCCAAAGAAATATATATTATGTATCCTCTTCTCTGTTATCTGTGATTTTTCTTTGCTTGCTTTGCATTGTTTACATACATACCTGCATACACTCACACACAATATCCTCTCCTTTTTTGGGAAAGCTACCTGAAAATATTTGTGTCTCAGAGCTACTAGTCTCAGCCTCTTCAGATCCAGCTCTGCCTTTCCTCTACTTCCTTCTTCTACAGAGAAACAATTACAGGGAGTTCCAAAAGTCATTGTGCAGTTTTAAACTTTAATAACATTTAGATTTTAAGACATATATAGGAAGGACAATAAGTCATCCGAAAGTACTTTTATTTCTGTCACCCCCCCTCTTTCATTCTGTGTGCCCTCTACCCCTCCCATTGTCACTATCACTTCAAAACAGCTCTTTGATGATCCATCATGATTGTGAAGGGGAAAGGGTGCTGTGTTTTACTTATGAACCCTGCAGAAGTAAAAAAAAAGGGGGAGAGGGAGGGGGAGAGAGAGAGAGAGAGAGAGAGAGGGAGAGAGAGAGAGAGAGAGAGAGAGAGAGAGAGAGAGAGAGAGAGAGAGAGAGAGAGAGAGAGAGAGAGAGAGAGAGAGAATTATTCTGTTCTTGATCTGTTTTCTAAGCTGCTTTAGGAAACCACCCACCTTCAAGCAGCTGAGGGGCTAAAAAGAGAATGGAGATCCCCTGCATTACACAGAAGTAGATTGAAAGGGCAAAATGGCAAAAAAAGGGAAAAAAACAGAAAAGGAGCTTTTGCGTTGTGGTGTGTGTTTGTGTGTGTGTGTATTTATGTATGAGTAGGTGTGTATATATATGTGTGTATATTTGTATATATGCATGAGTGGTTGTAACTACTTCTTATCTGGGTAAATAGTTGAGGACTTTTGCATGGACTAGAGAAGAAAACATGAAGACAAATGACTTTATAGGTTTACCAGAGCTTTTAAGAATTTGTGCTAAAGTCTCTAGACTTTAAAATCTGCCCTCTCTCATCCTCAAAATAAAATTTCTGGTTCTTTTAAATCCTGGTTGTGAAATTGTATTCTTAGACTTACTCTTACAACACAGGGAGGCTAATATTCTGCCAAATGGTAGCTCCAATATTAGCAAAGGCTTTTCTCAAAGGAGGGGCCCTTCACTTGTATAGATGCATTTACTTATCTTACACTCCCTTTACTACCCTTACTCTAGTCAAAATGATCCTGAATGCACAGTTCTCTGCTAAGGCAGTGGCTTCAAGCCTTTATGGAACAAGTTTCTTAATTTGCCAAAATAGGGGGAAACTCTATCTCTATATAATCCCTATTTTAATAAATCTTTTCAAATAATTTCTTAGCCTGTATTTATTTAAATTGGATTTATTACATTTTAAGAAAAATGATATTAAATGTAGATAAAATTTGAACATAAAATAACATAGTTAATGACTGATCCTTTAGAATTTTCACATTTATAACTTTTAATAATTAAAATGTGATAATTATTAATCAATAGGGATAAGGAACAGAATTGTGATTGGTATAGGAGAAGACTTGGATTGTATTGTATTGGAGAAGACTTTTTGCAAATGTGTCAAGGCAGGACCAACCTATGAAAGCAGGTCTTCCTGATTTCAAGACAGACTAGTAACTAGAATATTCTGCTTCTCAATAATCATGATAGCAATAGTATTACTGTGATTTATAGTCTTCTTAGCTCATAGTTCTCAAAACACAATAATGCCCATGAAATTGAAAATTATTTTTAGCCAGTAAAGGAAATTGAAATTTTGTTGTTATAAAAACATACCAATAAGATGCTTACAAAACATAGAAAAATTCTGAGACAAAATAGAGCCTCCTTCATGGAACTGTAGCCAATCCTAACATTTTTATGTTTGTGTTTTTTTTCAGTGTACTATCACAAGTTAAATATAGTAACCATTCCTTGGTTGGACTAAGAGCAAATGCATCATATTTATCCATGTCAAATAGATTCCTTATTCATTCATACTCAGAAATATCCAGATCTTTAAAATAAAATAACAATTACTTTTGTGAAATTAAGTGATTGATAAGCATAATTAATTTCTTCTTTTTTATCTGGAGGGCAAACTTTTAAAAATTGAGAAAGTATTTTGCAATTTTAAAAATTTCTGTGCATAAACTTTCCAAAAATTTCACTTTGTGCTATTCAGTTCTTTTCTGAATATACACATTTAGAGAGGAATTTTTTTGTTATAAATGAATTTGATTCATCTTTGATATCAACACTAAGAAAAATAATTTCTTCTTTTAGCTCAATGTACTTTATCATGAGAAAGTCAACATTTCTTATAATATAGGATTATCTTATGCTTTTTGCCTATATTCTACAATTTTGTGAACTTTTAATGGACTTAAAAATGAGTTAATCAGCTTCTAACAACTTGAAGAACTATATTCAATTTGTCATTCGTATGTCTCAATACAAATGGTTGTGCATCACACAATTTGTCCAACTTTATAAGGGTAAATATTCTAAATTAATATTAGCAGATCTGAGCTTTTACCCTGATACTGAATTGAATTCCATGAGTGCAGAGTTCAATATAATTCTTCCACTTTATGTAATTTTCATTTAAAAAATACATCAATCATTGAAAATGTCACTTGATATTGTTGTTCAATCCTGTATAACTCTATCTTCAATTATAATAGCAAGGGTTATGAGGTCAGACAGCCTCTCTTGTAGCCATATTCATTGTTACTATCATATTCATTGTTATATTTCTAGAGTAATATAGAAATTATATTTAGTAATATATAATATTTGGATTTTATTAAAAAATTAGTAATTATGTCTACCTCATCAATCAGCTGAAACTCAGGCTCCAATTCATTTTGTTAAATGTTATTTATTTAACTGGAGAGGTTTCCTTTCCATATATATATATATATATATATATATATATATATATATATATATATATATATATATATATATATATATATATATATATACACACACATATACACATATGCATATATCTGGGGTGTTTTGACTTTCTGAACCCTTTTTAGGGTTGCTATTACCCAATTGTCATCTGTGGCTGTACAAAGCTATAGCATGTATAGTGACCACAGCCAAGTAAATCATATTGACAGAGGGGGTGAGAGTAACTTACAGACCTCCAAACCCATAAGCAAATTAGAGGAATGTCTACTCCAAGCATTTGAAAACTTGTCCAGGTGGAATGGGCCTTTGAAAACAATTTGTTCCAATGGCCATGTCAAGTGGCAGAAGCAAGTTCTATGGAGCATTCAGAGTTTGATCACACATTAAAATCACTAAGATCATCCACTGCATCCTGGACGATCACCAGTAGACTTTACATTTATCCTGCCACTGGACTCAGGAAGAGAAAGTGAGGCTGATGACTGTAACTCTAAACCACTTAAATCCAATTCATAGTCAACTCATCACACACACTATGATATCATTGATTCTTTTTTGAAAACAACAATATTGTATATTTTTATAGATATATCCTAAGGTTAATTTAATATTAAAGTTCTTCCCTATACAACTTATTAAAATTAGTCCATGATAAAATAGGCATCAGTATTTATAGTATTTTAAATATGAAATAGATAACAGAGTCACCTCTCACCAAAATTATAACTGTACATGACTCCTTACATTTGAAGACAAGAGTTCACTGTTTAATTTATTTAATATGCTAAGCAAAGTCCCTTCTCAAAAATTCTCCTCATCTTCTTTTAAAGATTAAGGTTAAAACAATCACATCAGGAAAGGTCCCTTTATCTCTTTCTTTCCATCTTCTATAGTTTCTGTTTAGTCATGACAGGATAACAGTCTCTTTTAACTTCTCTGAAGGCATCTCCTACTTTCAATTAAAATGACTATATCTTCAACATTCCACTTTTCTCTTGCCAATAATAATAACTATAAGAATTCTATAGATCTCCCCAAGATCAAAATATTTCCTGTCCCCTGAAAATCATTCATTGGTATATCAAGCTCATTTTAAAATTACAATTAATGTAATTAATTCCAAACAATGTAATTAATATTACATCTATGGTATAATAATGCAAAGTAGTACTTGTTAAGTTGCTTTCAACAAGAGAAAAACTGTGAACAATTGTAACAATATTTAAATAGAATTATACACAATATAATACATAATAATTGTAAGATAGAACAATAATGAATACACATATCACTAAAATTGCACATCAAAATGTACAAAGCACTACTGGATATAATTTAATAGCAGTAACATCTGGTTATATTAGTAACCACTTCTACTGTTTCATCTGTAATTTCATTAAACTACTCTTAGAGTTTGAATAATTTGGTCCTTTTGTGACATACTGACCTTTTTGGATGGCCCTATGCCTTAACTTATTGACAGTATGTACAACACTTACCTTTAAATTTTATAAATGGCCTTCCCTCCCTTCTTCTGCACCCCCCATGTCAGTCTTTACAAATGAAGTTTTCAGCAGGAAAGACCCAACCTTGAAATTAAGACCCTTTCTTTGAACTGAGTTTCTTCTCAGATCTAATCAACTTCTTTGTTTCTGTGTACATTATGTCTTTCTCAGTTATTTGTACAGAGTTAAATGTTGTTTCCCCCATTTACCTTTAGAGCAGTTTTCTGGACTGTTTTGTCCTTCTTATCCTCTCATATCCTATGGTGCCTGGTGCATAGTAGGCAGAATGACTAATAGACACTAGGAATGTTACTTTAAAATGATTTCATGTAGGTCTATTACAACTGTTTGATAGTTTAATCCCTTATCATTACTTTTCTCTTGCTCTTTAGGACATCTAACTAACTCTTCTTCAGGTTATATATAGTTTCTATGAATTTTTAAATAGATCATCATTAATTTCTGGGCATAATATATATATATATATATATATATATATATATATATACATATATATTTCTAAGCATAATACATTTCTGTACATTTCCATGTAATGGCCTAATCTAGTAACAACTTGAAGAGGAGTAGATTTCTGTCAGCTAATTTTGTTTCCTTTGAACTCCAAAGTTGCTGAGAAAAACACCATCAACTGTCACCTGGCTATAGTCCTTGATAATATTCTTGGTCACTAGAATTTTGTATGACCTGACTTTGAGGTCATAGCTAATTGGTAAGCTTGCATCAACTCATCTTTAAACTGAGAAATGTATTAATTATGAGTAACATTACATTCTCCAAGACATCTTTTTCATACTCTAAGATACTAAAACAAAAGTCAACATCTTGGCATGTTTCATACCTAAAAATTAGTATATATGATGTAAAACTTCAGGCAACTGTACCTTCTGATGGAACTGTTTGCATGACTCCACTCAGATTTCTGTTCAAAGTTTAATACTCCCAGCCTGTTCATCAATGTCTGTTGATCTCCTTAAGATTTTGGTTTCTTAATACATGATGAAGCTAGCATTTTTTAAATGTAATTTTTATTTCTAACTTGGTTAGAAATACCCTGATAGAGCAATAATAGAGTAAAAATATTTCTCTTAAAATATTTCAGCAGCTGTGAAAACTTTATGGCTGAATACATACAGGCTACATATGCTTGTGCATATCTGATGAAAATTCTCAGTCCCTATTAAAATATGGCTTATAGTCTACCTTCCCCTGATTTAAAACAAACAATGCAAACAAGTTATAAAAGTTTACTACTAATTATATTCTACACATATATTGTATGTTGACTGTAATACTACTCTTTGAACTCAGTTGAGCACGTATTATACTTCTTAGTGACATCTCTAGTCATCTTGAACTAATCTGGTATCCTCGATTGTTCCTTATGTCCAGTCATAACATAGAGCTGCATGGTCATAGCATACTATGTTCTAGATAACATCAGTTGCTACCTGGTACCAAATATGGAAACACTGAAAATTCTATATAGTACAACCCCAACATTTGTCACTGTCTGGATAGGAAGAAAACTTCTGGTTATTGTAAGGAGCTTTTCTTAGCTAGTATCATTTATCTGCAACAAAGAGGATTGGTTTGATGAAACAATATTAATGTATATTGTTGGCATGTTATCTACTAGAAGTCTTGAAGATACATTTCTTTTTGATGGTGTCCTGGGTATATAATTTAAATTACTTTTTTGGTATTATTTTCATTTTGAAGTTGTGTTGACTTTAGTATAGTCCTTCAGAATCCACATTAGTTTTCTCTGGCTCTAGTATATGCAGAACTCAAAATTGGCCAGTGCTGCTACATAGCTCTGGAAAATAGCATCTAATTTGTCAATAGGTAAAATATGTCAGTGGATTGTCAGCTTATATGTGAATTTTAGCTCCATAAACATAGTCTTAGCATACTTCAAAGCCAAGAACTCCAAGTTTTGTTCAGGATAACAAGTCTCACTGTCAGCAAGTCATAATCTGGAACATAATCTGGATTTTTTTATGACCGCCATTCTCTTGATACAATATTGCTTCTAATTATGTTTGTAGTAGAACAAAAGGCTTCTCTGAATTTAGTAAGCCAATACTAGAAGATACATGAGACAAATGATTACATTTTTAAAAGTTTGTTCACATTTATCTGTACACCAATCACTAAACTACTTCAAAAGGTATAGAGTACATTGATCTTCCCTCTCCTTTTGTTTTTGATTCTCTTCAATCATATATCCATGAGTAAGATAATTCTGTGGTTTAGCAATAAAAATATAAAATTTTTATAAATATAAGATAGTAACCTCCATACTCTAGAAAAGTTCTCAAATCTTGTAGATTTGGGGGTTTTGTTAATTAAATGATGTTTTTATTTTGCATAAGCAATTCTCCTTCCTGGGATACTATACAGATCATGTACTTAACAGAGGATCTGTAAAACTGGCACTTTTTAATCAATAGTTTCAGACCTGTCTTTTTTAGTCAATCTAATATTTTCAAAAGTATCTTTTCTCAGTCTTTTTTCCCCAAATGATATTATATTTTCATTTTCCAGTTACATGTTATGAAAGTTTTTCAACATTCATCCACATACATATACATATTTTTTACACCCTCCCTTCCCACCCCTCTCCCTTAATAGCCAAGTGGATATTGAACATACACATTTATGTTCAACATGTTTACAGACTAGTAATTTTAAGAATTAGGATTAAGGGAAAAGAAAGAATTTGAGATAGGGAAGAAATACAGAAGAGAAATTTAAAAAAATGAACATAGTGTTAATTAAGATTCTGTAGGATTTTGTTTTGTTTTGTTTTATTTTGTTTTCCTTCCTCCGAATGTGAATAGCATTGTCCATAACAGGTCTCACTAGGTTGTCCTAGATTTCTGAACTGCTGAGAGGAGTTGCATCCTTCAAGGTTGATCAATTCATAGTGCTGTTGTGAATGTGTATAATGTTCTTTTCACTCAGAATCAGTTCCTGTAATTTATTCCATGCTTCTCTAGAGTCTGACCATTTAGGGTTTCTAATAGAAGAATAGTATTCTTAAAACATTCCCCAACTGATGGTCATCCCCTCAATTTCCAATTCTTTGCCACTACCAAAAGAGCTGCCATGAATATTTTGGAACATGTGGGACCTTTCCCATTTTTTTAGAATTTCGTCTGGATACAGGCTTAATAGTGGAATTGTTGGGTCAAAGGGTATGACCAGTTTTATTGTTCTTTAGGCATAGTTCCATCTTGCTCTTCAGAATGGTTAGATCTGTTCACAACTCTACCAGCAATGCAAAAATGACCCAATCCTCTCACGACAACCTCTCCAACATTGATTGTTTTCCTTTTTTCCCATTTTGGCCAATCTGATAGGTGTGAGGTGATACCTCATAGTTATTTTAATTTGCATTTCTCTAATCAATAATGATTGTATATGACTATAATTTTTTTCTTTTGAAAACTGTTTATAGCCTTTGACCATTTATCATTTGGGGAATGACTTTTAATCTTATAGATTTGATACAATTCTCTGTATATTTTAGAAATGAGAAACCCTAGCTGTTTATCAGAAACAGCTTTATCAGAAACCCTAGCTGTGAAAATTGTTTCTCAGCTTTCTGTTTTCCTTCTAATTTTTGCAGCATTAGTTTTATTAATGTGAAACCGTTTTAATTTAATATAGTCAAAATCATCCATTTTACAATTTAAAATGTTTGATTTTGTTTGGTCATAAATTTCTCCCCTTTCCATAGATCTGATAGATAATTGATCTGTGGTGTCACACTTTATGTTTACATCCTGTACCCATTTTGACCTTATTTTGGTATAGGGTGTGAGATGTGGGTCTATGCCTAGGTTTTGCTATACTATTTTTCAGTTGTCCCGACAATTTTTGTCAAATAGTGAGTTCTTATCCCAAAAGCTAATGTCTTTGGGTTGTCAAATAGTAGATTGCTGTAGTCATTTACTGCAGTTTCTTTTGAACCTGTCCTAATCCACTGATCCATTACTGTATGACCAAGAAAGAGAGTACATTATAAATTGCAGTACTTTGCCACTACAAAAAGAACTACTATGAATATTTTGTACCCATCCTTTAAAAATTAGGTTAAGTTCCAGCTCCTTATTGTAACCTTGATCGATTGCATTGGGCTCCATTAATTTTTTTTTTCTTTTGAAGTCCTGTAATTCTGTAAGTCAGTAAAATCCACTTTCTAATTGTTTTCAGATTATTTTGTTATTTTATTTTATCCCTTCATCCATGCACAAAGTCTTTTACAGTAGGAACTATGGTGTAGATGACCTTTGCATGTTGCATACAGTATGGATACATTATACATTTTCAAAACTTTTTCAGAATTTCAAATATATAAGATTTTGCTAGATAATATTTGGAAGCTGTTGTGGCCAAAATCCTTATCTCCCTGAGTCCCATTTAGTGATAATCATTCCTAATTGTACTTGTCTGGTCTCTTGATAACAATTTAAAAATTCATCTCTTGGTATGTATTTGGAGTCCTTCTTGTTTGATAAAGCCCTTCCTGTTTGATAACATTTGTCAGAGTTTATGTTTCATCACCTAAGAAAATAAAATGACCTTATAAGTACCTACCATGTGCTAGATTCTATGTCAAATTCTTTACAAATATTTTCACATTTGATTCTCACAACTACCCTGGGAGCTAAGTGATATTATTATTCCCATTGTACAGTTGAGGAAACTGAAACAGAGATTAAACTAGTAAGTGTCTGGGGCTAGATTTGAATTCTGATCTTTCTAACTATAGGTCCAGCAAACTATTGAAAACCTAGAGACATTTCTATATTATACGAGTAAATAGAATAAGACTTTTTTTGGTGATATTTTAAATTGCTATTTAAATGTGAATTATTATCTAGCTCAGTTTTATGGTAATAGTGGTGGTGATGTTGTTTATAGTGGTATTTTTAGAACTCAGGTATTCTGACTGAATATTGTACTTGAGACATGCCATATATAAATACTAAATGTTGCCATGTTAAAAAATAATTTCAATGATGAGAAAATAAAGGAGAGTGAATGCATTAATATCTCAGTAATTCATTAATTTTAATTCCACTAATTCAAAAATTGTGGTAATTCAGAGAGAAGTTGGGGTAAAGGCTACCTTTTACGGTTAGGTTTACTTAACAAATTAAGAGAAAAAAGGATATTAAGCACATTGTATTTATGTAAATGATGTTGCTAATTATTAACAAATCTTACCTGGTCTTTAAAATAGACTCAGTGGAACTTCTATTTTAAATCTTTTTATAAGCAGTATTTTGAATTGCGGTATGTACTTGAAAGCAGTATAGCTGTATTTTTAAAAATATAGCTTATAATTCAGATATTTTTATAGATTCAAACTGGCTTAAACTACTGAAGTTTTTATGCTATTTATTTCTAGCATCAGGAATAGATGTATTCTCCAAATAGCCTTTCCAGCAAAATACCTAATCATAAAATCAGAGAATTTTTATAATTAAAAAATACTTTTATACAATTTTGTTTAGAGATACTCAACCTTTTTACTGTAAAATAGATCATTTGAAAAACATGTCAAAGAAAACTTTTTTTTTTACATTTGCTTTTCCAAAGGATATTTACTGAGAAGATAGAACAAAAAATAGAAGTTACAAAGCATTTGTCTCTCAAACCTTGATGCCCAGTCTCTTGGTTCATGTGGAAAATAGGCTTAAACATAAAGCAGTTGTTATAAATCATTTGTCCCACCAAATTCACCTTCAAATATACATAGTCAATAGATGAGTTGATGTTTCTCTTTATTGATGGTCTTTGACTAACAATGTGCAGATTTGATCAGATCTTCAAGACTGTTCTTCACAGGATTTGGTTGAATGAAAAATCTGGAATGGATTCCAGCTGTTAACATCTCTAGCAATTTGTTTCCTGGACTTTTTGAATCTTGCAAGATCATAGATTGGTTGATATTTTTTCACTTAAAAGCAAGAAAGTACAAACACAAAGAGATAAGGAATAGAAGTCTTTATTTATGGGCCACATCTAAACTTAGGTAGGGAGAAAGTAAAACCTTAAGATTTCCTACCCACTCAGAGGCTTACAGAATATTTTCCTCACTCGAATTAGTCCTGTAGGAAAAAAAAAAAAACTAGACCACTTTCCTAATGCCCCCAAACAGCAAGTTTAAATATGTGCAAATTATTTATTGTTTCTTTATGAAAATCATTTTAGTGTAGTAGGAAGTGCTGTGGATTTGGATTGAATTGACCTGATGTTGAATCTTAGTTCTACTCTTTTTTTAATTTTCTTTCCCCAAGTGTGACCTTAGATGAACCAAAAGAAAATGTCCAAATAGCATACATACTCTAAAACCATCATCTCATGTACAAATTTGTCCATACAGTCCTTATGTCTTAGGCTTTGTTGTGTTACAGTTAGCTTCTGGAGTACCAGATTTTCCTGTAGACATCAATCTGACTTTAGCCCACAGGATGTTGACCATTTAATGCTTTCTAAACTTCTTTCATTGCCAAATTCCAAAGGAGAGTACCAGATTCTTCAGTTCTGTTGCAACCAAGTTCAAAACGATAATCCTCCTTCAGAGAGATGCTTAAATCTTGCCCATTTTTAGAACTTTATTCTTTACCTATTTCAGAGAAAAGAAGATCTATCCATTCAAAAATATATAGAAGTCCAAGATAATTAGAAGTGATAAAAGGGAATTATCAGCTAAGGCACTAGAATTAAGAGGGATTGGAAAAGGATTTCTTTAGAAAGTGGAATTGTATGTGGGACATAAAGGAAGCCAGGGAAGCAAAGAGATAGCGATGAAGAGGGAGAGCCTTCCAGGAATGGGGAATAGCTAATGAAAAAACCCTAAGTCTTGTAGTGGAGTGTCTTCTTTGTACAATAGCAAAGAGGACAAGTGTTCCTGGATAGAACAGTATGTGGTGGGAGAAAAGGGTTATAATGGAAAATACTGGAAGGGTTAGGTTATGAAAGACTTTTAATGCCAAACAAGGGATTTTGTATGTGATCCTAGTGGTCTTAGGGTCTAGAGTTTATTAAGCTGGAGGGAATGATGTGGTCAGATATATGCTTTGGGAAGATGATTTTAGCAGACTGCAGTAGAGAGAGACTTATGGCAGGCAAAATGACCAGCAAGTTGTTTCAATAATTCAGCCATGAGATGATGGCCTGCATCAGGATGGTGACAGTGTCAGAGGAAAAAGAGGGAATATTTAAGAGATATTGCCAAAAAAATACTGACTGACCTTGACAACATATTGACAACACAGGGGATAAGAATTAGAGGTGCTACTGATGATAATATAGATTGTAAACCTGGAAGACTCAGGGGATGGTGTTGCCTTCAACATTAATTGGGATATTTAGACAAGGAAAAACTTAGAAGGGAAGATAATAAGTCCAGTTTTTGAGCATTTTCTTTGAAAGGCAGATGGAGATGTGAGATTGAAAGTCATCAGACAGATTATGGAAGAACAAGTACATTTAGAGTCATCAATATAGAGATTATAATTGTATCTATGGGTGTTTATGAGACTACTAAATGAAAGAAGTAGTATATAGTATGAAAAGAGAAGAGGGTCCAGGAGAAAGCCCTAAAGGATATTAAGATTTAGTGGACATGATTGGGGTGAAGATAGCTAGCTAACTGTGAATGAATGGTCAGAGAGATAGGAATATAAGCAAAAGAGAAAGGTGTTCTCAAAAACCTAGTGAGAAGAGAAGATAATGGACAGTGTGAAAGGTTACAGAGAGATAGCACTTTCAGTTGAATGATGAAGTTAGGATGCCAGATTACAGAGGAAAAAGAAGAGAGTGGAGGCAATTATTATTAATGGCAATTTCAAGGTATTTCTCCAAAAAAAGGCAGAAGAGACATGTCATGATAGATAATCCTAAAATTTAGTGAAGCCACTTTCTGACCATCTTGATGCCATCTGGTGTGCTCTTTGAGACATTATCCTTATATTGCTCCTTCTAAAACTATGAACTCAGTTATTGGATCTTCCAGTTCTGGTTGCTGAACAAATTGCCTTTTATTGATAAAGCCTTTGACTCTATGCAGTTTGCTTCTCCTCTGTTTCTATGTTGGCTTCCCTTATTAAAATGTAACCTTTCTGAAGACAGAGTCTAGCTTATTTGCTTGTGTTTGTCACCTCAATACTCAGTATAGTGCCCCATATGTACACAGAGTTTAATAAATATTCTATCATTCTATCTACCCATTCTAATCATTTATCTCTCTCTACTTAAGATTGAATTAAAATGATTTCTTGAGAAATATTTTTTAAATCAAAAGACAAACTTTAATGGAATATAATACAAAAATTGAATTACTTGAATAATTTTCTGAAATTGATAGAGTTGGGTTTAGTACCATGGGCTATAAAAGTGTTATTGTAACCTACAAAGGATCTCCTATAGTTGTTCTTGTACAGCCTCCCTATAAAACACATAAGGAAACCTCTTTTGCTGATTGGCTAGATCCTACCAAAAAGAAAAAATGAAAACCAAAACCCATACACGAGTTAAATGTTAAAATTGAAAACTGCTGAACTGTCAAAAAATTTTTTTTTTATCAAAAGAAAAACCTGGTAGAATCTGACCTTCTTTCAACAAGACTGAAATGTTTCCCTTTGTCAGTCTCTCACTGGTGCTTTATTTTATAAAAAGAGTCATCAAGTAGTTGTGGGAATGCTCCTTCTTTTCTTTCATCCCCAGAATTGTGTAAAGTGAACAAAAGTAATGATTGCCATAAGATCCATTATCTTATGTATGAAACTCTGGGGAGATAAGGCAGGGGGATCCTGAAAATACAGAGTTTTAAGGACAGCCTGTCTTTGATCTTCATACACATAAGGGGAAAATATGTACTTCTGAGAATATCCTGAGAACAAAGTACTTCATCCTTTCTTTGAGAACTTGTGTACTTTGTGCTGTGACTTTTTAAAAACTACAGTTATAAAAGGTATTTTTTTCTCAAGGTAGATGATTTTCTTCTAGAGAATTATATCTTGTGGAACAATATGATATATAAACAAATATTGGAATATTTTATATAGTTTTATGCTAGGAGAGGGTAAGAAGATGGAAAAAAAATCAATGAATCCTTTAGAGACAGGATTTGTTATTTCTAGACCTGCTCTGGTTAGAACCCCCAAACCCCAGTTAATTTTTTTTTAAATTTTAAAATTTCCTCACCAAGCAACTTTTGAATATTGTAAAAGGGATTGTCCCAGACTAGGGAAGATTTGTTTTTATAAAGGCAGAAGGATTTAACTTCAGTTAAAAACTGTAGAATCCTGGAAAGCCTACACCAACCAAAGACAATGCAAAGGTCCACCCAAGTCTTGGAGGAGTCAGAAAAGCTGATTCTATCCTTAATTACTTTTCCTTTTGCTTTTGCAAGGCAATGGGGTTAAGTGACTTGCCCAGTCACTTAGCTAAGTAATTACTAAATGTCTGAGATTGCATCTGGACTCAGGTCCTGAGTCCTGGGTCCGAACTCTATCCGCTCCACAACTTAACTGTCTCTCTATCCTTAATTACTAAAAGAGTTTGTGTATACCTCTTTATTTCTCAGTTTACTTATCTGATAAGTTCAGTATGCTAGTCTTGTAGTTTTCTTGTTTGCACATAATTGTTTGCATGTTGTTTGCCCCATTGGACCATAAGCTTCTCAGGAGAAGAAACTTTTTTTTAAAAAGTTGTTTTTATTTATTTATTTAATTTTTTTTTCTTTTAAGTCCAGCACTTATTCAGTGTAAATAGCCACAATAAACATTTATTACATGACTGACTAGCCAGACCTGAAAGGGAACCTAGAGATTATTTACACCAACTTCTTTTAGTCTAAACTGAGACTCAGAGGGGAAGTGACTTCTTTGAGGTTGTAAAGCTAGGAAGTTGTAAATCTGGAGGATCTTCTTGCTCTAAGATCTTTCTTTTCTTTCTTTCTTTCCTTCTTTCTTTCTTTCTTTCCTTCTTTCTTTCTTTCTTTCTTTCTTTCTTTCTTTCTTTCTTTCTTTCTTTCTTTCTTTCTTTCTTTCTTTCTTTCCTTCCTTCCTTCCTTCCTTCCTTCCTTCCTTCCTTCCTTCCTTCTTTCTTTCTTTCTTTCTTTCTTTCTTTCTTTCTTTCTTTCTTTCTTTCTTTCTTTCTTTCTTTCTTTCTTTCTTTCTTTCCTTCTTATAACAATAGTAACAATAATAATGATATTGACAATAATAGCTAGCATTTATATGAGGCTTTAAGATTTGCAAACCATTTTACAAATATTATCTTATTTGGAATTCACAACAACCCTGGCAGGTGTTGTATTTTCCCAAAGATAAGACCAGGTCTTTTATTAATTTTTGTTACAGAAGATGCATTAGGGCTTTTTTCAGGGGATGTTTGGAGATAGGCAGTCATTCCTTCGGGAATCAGCATTTGATCTATTCTTCTCTCTTCAAAGAAGTTCTTCATGTCTTTAGGAATGTGAGTGATGGTTGAATCCCGGACTAGCAGACCTCTTTAGCCACCTCCCAAAACAAATGGCAGCATTAAATAGACCAACTTTCTCATAATTGCTTGTGTACACTGGGTTTGGTTTTGAGAACACAAATACTTGAAGCAAGTTCAAGCCTATCTTTCTTGCCCTTAATGATGATTAGAGGTGGGACTTTCTTTCCATTCAGACATTATTAAGTGGGTATGTTATTTACACATTGTCTGTATTGTGATTGGTCATTTGCCAATAAGTTTCAAGTTCATAGATGTTTGCATAGATGTTTGCCTCCTGTCCAAAAAGCATCCAGTTGGGTATTTACAAATATTTAATTATAATTTATATTATAATTTATTCTAAGTATTAATGTCAACAATATTATTTATTTATATTTAACTTATTAAATATAAATAAATAATGCTGTATAATTCAATGCATCCATCATGTGTTGCAACAGATGTACTAAATGCATCCATCTGGCTGATAGTCTTAACTGGGGCTTATTTTAGGGGAGGTTATATTGCAAGAACATATTATGCTCTTATTACAAGCATCCTGGAAAAAATAGTCAAACCAAGGTTTATTTTCAGGGGAATATGTTAGGTACTATTATTATCTCCATTTTACAGATGAACAAATTGAGACTGAGAGGTTTAAGTGACTTGCTCAGAATCACACTACTTGTTCATATCTGAGGGAAGCAAGATCCTACTACTTTGTAATAATCTACTACTACTTTTGTAATAATCAGGGGGAAAAGATATTTAAGTTATCTTTTACATTTACTAACATTAAGTTGCATAAGATGTTTGAAGGAGGAGAAGTTATGAATTCATCACAATGAGGACTCAAGTGATGATACTTTCCATGGATAATGAGCTTACCAGGAAAAGGACAATGGTTGACAGTTTCCTAACTGAATATATTTGTGATAAGAAAATTGCATTGTATCATTTAGCTTCTTAAACTGGGGAATCTGGCACTATTGGGCAACCAAGACCAAGAACCTTAAAACTTCAAGCTGAGTCCTTTTGCTATAATAAGCTAAAAGAGATAGATTTGGGTGCAAGCATGAGAATATAATTTATCTGCCTTTGGCTTAGTCTCTGAGCAGCAGATATGAAAAGAAAATGGGAAATGAGAGAAGCAAAGGAGAAAATTGTGACTTTGCTAGTATCTTTAGTAGTTCACTTGTTGGGGATTTGTATCCTGGACAGAAAGAGGGGATGTACTTATTCATGTTACTCTTTTGTAGCAGCACTTCAACAACAGTTGGTCATAAGAGCTACTGACAAGAATGGCAAAAACTGATGTTACTTTCAGAAAGTATGAAGGGAAAAGGAAATTTATAGTAACCTTCACAGAACACATGATATTTGTTTTGCTACCATGGCCTCCTAATTACTAGCTATCATCTACTAGCTACTATCTAACTGCGCATAAGGTTATGGTTGTTCTTCCATCTAGAAGAGTAGAAGGAGCTAGAGGAATATCTATCCATCTAGCCTCTATGTTATTGGAGAGAAAGGTGAGAGCAAGAGTGAGAGCGAGAGACAGAGAGAGTGACAGAGAGACGAGAGAGAGAGAGAGAGAGAGAGAGAGAGAGAGAGAGAGAGAGAGAGAGAGAGAGAGAGAGAGAGAGTCTGAAGGAAGGAACCAAGGATAGTTTGCTAAAGATTATTAAAGTATATGAAAGCTAATGAAAACTTTAGAGGAACAAGTGACATTTTCATTACTGCTGCCCATTGAATTTAAGAATTTTAGAAGATTGAAGCAGATTCGAGAAGGCAATAGCTAGTTGAAAAGATGATTCCTGAAAATAGGATTGCCAATTTGTGGCTTAAAATATAGAAATGGTTAAAATATTTTTGCAGTCTCATACCTGATCAAGAAGGTAGACAATTTGTTTTGTATATCTACTTAGTTAAATACTAATATTTGAAGTAGATGCTATTTTATAACTTGATACTGAGAGAGAGAGAGAGAGAGAGAGAGAGAGAGTAGGATTCTTTCTCAGTATCACAGAATATCTGAGGTCAGATTCAAGCTGAGGTCTTCTTGACTCTAATTCCAGTACTTTACTGTCCTGCCTAGCTCCTTGGCTGCTATAGTGTGGTTGCTTTATAACAGAAATAAAAGCAGTAAAGACCCCTAATACTATAGAAGAATAAAATAAATCTAAGAAAGAATCTATCAATAAAATTGATGGTTTTTAGATGCATATATATATATATATATATATATATACACATCAAATTTGGATATTAAACAAGGATAACCAGAAATCCTACTTGAAGGAAGGATATTTTATCTTCTTATTATCAACTGAGATTTAGAGGGATAGAATTCTTGATATGAATATGACTTTGACAGAATGTACCTTATTCCAAAGACAGAGAATAATGAAAGGAGAGTGGGGGTAATAGGACTATTTTTTATATAAGAAGGTATTCTTGGATGAGGAAATCCAGGAGCCAGAGATAGGGAGTATGATGGGATGCAAATTAGTGACCTAAAGGGAGGTGGTGATCATTAATAACCAGTGTGTATTTATCTAGAATTAGTCATGATAGCCTAACTTCATTTCTTTTTTTAACAAGATTACTGGAGTGATAGATCAGGAGACTTCTATAGACTTAGAATATCTCTAATTCAGAAGAATATATACAGTTTCTCATACTCTTCATGGAAGTGATACATTTACATTTAAAAAAAATCAGTTCTAGAAAAGGTAAAGAAGAAGTACCTTGCTGATAGTTAATTTAGAAAAGATACAGGAGGTTTAGTGAATTGTAACCTCAGTGTGAGTTCAATAAAGTAGGCCAAAAAAACTATATCAAGAAGAATAGCATTGGGGCGGCTAGGTGGCACAGTGGATAGAACACAGGCCTTGGGGTCAGGAGTACCTGAGATCAAATCTGACCTCCGCTACTTAATAATTACCTAGCTGTGTGGCCTTGGGCAAGCCACTTAACCCCATTTGCCTTGCAAAAGAAACCTAAAAAAAAGAAGTATAGCATCTAGAGCACTGGAATTTTAAAGCAGGTGATACTCTGCATTGGTATGGAGTGTTTTCGTACCAGGACCCCCTTCTCCCAGTGATATCCTCAATCTTTACTATACTCCCAGTCAGATCATGTTAGTTTCACATTATGCTCTAAGCACCATATTTCAAGGAGAACATACTAGAGTCAATTTAGATGAGATCATGAACAGAAATATTGGAATTCATAAGACTATACTAGGATGTTGTTCTGTTATTTTTAAGTCATGTCCAAGTCTTTGTAATCTCTGAAGTTTTCTTGCAAAGATACTGGATTGGTTTACCATTTTTTCCTCCAGTTCACTTTACAGATAAGAAAACTGAGAAAAACAGGATTCAGTGACAGGTTCATACAGCTAGTAATGTCTAAGTCTGGATTCAAACTCTATCTTCCTGACTCCAGGTCTAGTGGTCTATCCACTGTGCCACTTAGCTGCCAAGATTATCCTATATTATTCTATTTAAGGAACTAAAATGGTTTAGTTTACAGAAGAGAAGATGGGCGGGTGGTGGTGGTGGTGGTTCCCTCAGCAGTAGAAGAGATCTTCATGTTCTAAAAGGTTGTTCTGTGCAATAGGATTTAGAGATGTTCTCTTGGTCTCTTGAGGGTCAAACTAGTAGTGATAAGTTTCAGAAGGGCAGTCTGAGGGCATTTTGTCTGGCACATAGTAGGTGTTTAGTAAATGTTCATTGATTATTTATTAATGTTAGGAAAAACTTCCTAGGAGACTCAATCCCAAATGGTTAGGTTGCTTTAGGAGGTAGTAGATTTCAGGTTCCTTAAAATCTTCATATAAAACTGAAATATCATTTGATGGAGCTACAGGAGATTAAATTTTTATTTTATTTGTGTTATATTGTTATATTATTATTATATAATATTATTATATTATAATATATAAAATTCATTTATGATGGCTTCTGAGTTTTCTTTGGTCTTGACATTCCGTCTTTATGCTGGTTCCACAAAATGGGTTGGTTGTGAATGCCATTATCTATTGCACCAGAGATCAGTAGCTGATGCCTACCAGAGTCACCCTGTGACTTAGCACCAATTAATATTTCCCACCAACACCCTGCCATAGTTTGGTGCTGGGCTAGCAGTAAAGATTTAAAGATTTAGAGCACCTAAGTACCTGCAGTGATAGAGAAAGATTTCAGCTATAGTGTCAGAGTATCTTGGCAGTTTTCCACGATGTCTTCAAACTCCTTTCACTTGTTCAGAGAACACATCACGTTAGCAGTGCAGTGGTGCATGAATAGCATCCTGGACTCATTTTGGAAATACTGGCATATTGCTCACAGGTTAGCTGCTTGGAATAGAGAAACAGGTATTAAAAACTATGATAGGGACCATGGAATTCCCAGAAATAGTTCTTTTTCTCTGGCCATTAATTGGTTGCTATAAATCTGCAGTGCAGTCAGGTTTGAAGGGGGAAAAGTATTTGTTTCACTAGTCAAGCCAGTTTTGAATAGTATATAACATAATGGTTTCTTTGGTAACCAAGCCAGGAGGACACCCACACAAAGTTAGAATACATTGGACTCATTTCTGTACCCCCTCCTCACCCAACCAAATGAGACTAAAGTTGCTTAAAATGAAAAATGAGCTGCAGCAGCATGTATTATGAGATGTAGCATTCTCCACATGTGTATATTCTAATAGCATACACTGTTATTTTGGGAATAAGCATGTATAATATTTTTAGGTATTGATTCTAGTCTCCTTAGATATCTGTTCAAAAGGTTTGCATTCTGTCCAGATTTTAGTATTATATGGATAGATAGGAAGGCATTCTAAAACTGAAGAAAATATCACAACCATTTCAATAATGTTCTGCCCTTCTTTTTTATAAAATATATCAATAAAACATACATTTTCTGTTAAAATTATGTAAGAAATAATAGACAAGATAAAGTTTTTCTAAATAAAATCACTGAATTTTAAGAAGCTGATTAAAATCCATAATTCCTGATGCTGAAGTTTAAATACTTTAAACAACAGGATATATTGATATATGTTTTAAAGAATGATTCTCTTAAAAGAATAAAGGAAAGGATGCTTTCCTTTATTTAAGTGAATAAGTGAAATTGCTTTTTATTCTCACTGCATTTTTCCCACTCTTCTCTCTCTCTCTGTGTCTCCTGTTTCTTCTATTCCTTTTCCCCCCCACCCCAATCTCTTTCTAGTGGCAATGTCAGCATTGCTAATCTAGTATTGGGAAATAAATATGGATTTAACACAAGCAACTTCTTTATTTAAAAGCTCTAATGATAACACGTCTAAAGACCTCCAAGCTTTTCTAAGACATCATCTCATTAATCCACATAACCTCCCTATGGGACAGGTAGGCAGCAAAGATAATTATGTTTAATTTTATAAAAGAAAAACAAACACTAAGTTTAAAAATATAAATTATTAGCAGAGCACTTATTCCTGAAATAACCTCTCTTTTACTTTGCTCATTATTGAAAAGAAATCCTATTGTATTTCTTTCCAGATTTTCCCTCAGGATAGGGTGAAGAATTCTTCATATCACAATAGATTTTAACAAAAGTTCAAGAGCATCCAGTAATGTTTAGAACATTATTAGATTAAAAATTTAAATATTCATTCCCCTCTTCCAAAGTTTTGAACTAGAGCCATCCTCGAGCATACCACCCACTTGATTAGAACAACAAATAATGTCCATTTTTGATTGTTCATATGTCTTCAATAGGGAGAGTAGGCTATTGACAGTTTTTGAGCTCTTATGTGTCTTAAATAAGTCAGATATTGGCAGTAAAAAACTTCAACATAATGAACTGATAGAAGAGTTAATTGTTAGCCAATTAGATGAATAGAAATCAAGAGATTCCATAGGAGCATACAGAGCTGAACAAAGTAGAGATTTTGACTTTCACAGGTTATGACCTATTTTTTCAGTCACAGTTCCTGATGATTATATGTTATAGACAAGTAATTCATCATAAATGAGATACTAGATTGTGAAATATGCTGGTCTGTTCTCAATACTCATTTTCCTTGACCCTTTAGAAGCATATGACTGTTGGCCATCTCTTTCTCCTGGTTTTCATGATTTTGTTCTACCCTGGTTCTCTTGTTACCATTCTGACTTCACTTTTACTATTTCAATAGCTGCTCATTCATTCCTCATTTCCTGCCACCTAAGTGTGGGAGTCACTCAGACTGATTTATCTGTACCTTGTCCTTTGGTGTTTTCATCTTATTTTAAGAGTTTAATTTTCACCATCATTCTGGTGGTTCATAAATCTATACATCCACTACAAATCATAACTCTAATACTATAGAGCTAATACTATACCTCTAGTTATTTTCTACATATTTCCATTTGCTTCTCAAACTGTACTATGTCTAAAACTGTATTCATCTTGCTTAAATCTGCCTATCCTCCAAACTTATCTGTCTTTGTTGAGACATGTCATCGTCTATCTATTCACCCAAGTTCAAAACATTTGAGTCATTCTATTTATTCCTTCTCCTAGTCCCAATATCCACTCAGTTAACAATCTCTATTGATTCTGTTCTGATTGTTTTCAGTTGTGTCCTACTCTTCATAACCCTTTTGAAATCTTCTTGGGAAAGAATACTGAAGTAGTGTGCTATTTCCTTCTCAAATTCATTTTATGGATGAGGAAACTGAGACAAATGACTTCAAATGACTTGCTCAGGATTACACAGCTAGAATATCTGAGGTTAGAAATGGATTCAGGAAGATGAGTCCTCCTAAGTTTAGGTTCATCACTCTATCCACTGTGTCTTCTAATCTATCGATTCTACTACCACCCTCTCTCTCATACTCACTCCCTTCTTTTTGGTCACATAGCTACCTTGTTTCTAGGCTGCCATCAACTCCCATTTGGATTAATTTAGCAATCTGGACATTTCACCCTCAGTTTCTCTTCTCTTCAAGCCATCTCCTCACATAGTTTCAAAAAACCATTTTCTAAGGCATAGAACTGACAAAATTTTCAATGACTCCCTATAGTCCATAGGACAGAATACAGACTCCTTGGTATTTAAGGTCACTCAAAATATGCCTACAATTTACTTTTCTAGCCTTATTTTTTATTACTTTATTCCAAACACGTTCTAAGCTAAACTTAATTGCTATACATTCGTTTAGGTCATTCTCTACACTTGAAATGTAGTCCCTTTTCATCACTTCCTTTCAGGATCCTATTCTTCCTTGAGAGCGTAATACAGTTGATATCTTTTTCATGAAACCTTTCCTGGTTTCCCAAGATGACAGTTTTTCTTGCTCCTAAAACATTTGATTTGGACATTTCCTTTGGCCCCACTACACAAACTTGCATTAGACTTATCTGTATAGATCATTTTTTCTCTAAATGAGGACTCTTCTTTCTTTGGGGTATCTTTGTATTCTCAGTACTTAGAACAATGCCTTGAATGTTAAAACTGTTTAGTAAATATTTTGCAAATTATATTCTTCCACTTTTTTCTTGATTGGAAGACCGGTATTTTTTAGCACAGTGTCAAGCACTTGGATTATGGGATATGGTACAATTTAAAGAGAACTAGATTGAGGGATAGCTAGGTGTGCAGGGAAAAGAGCACCAACCATAATATAAGGAAGATCTGAATTCAAATCTGATCTGAGCTCCTTACTATCAAATCACTTAACCCCATTGCCCCCCCCCCTCAAAAAAAAAAGGAAAAGAAAAGAGAACTAGATTGAGTGTTAGAAGACCTGGATTTAAGTTTCAGTTCTGCCACTTACTGCTGTATGACATGGGGGAGGGGAAGGGGAAATCTGTAAACTATTGGAATTGGGATAGATAATTTCTAAAGTGCCTCTTAGAAATGTAAAGGATTGGAAGAGTTAGAAGAATGAATCATAGATGTCATCTAATACGTACCATCTCCTTCATTTTATAGATAAGAAAACTGACATCTAGATCAATGAAATCTTTATATAAGTAATGTGATTACACAGATAAAAAAGAAACAAAGTTGCAATTTAATCTCAAATCTTTGTATTACAAATATATTGCTTTTTCTGCTAATTCACTGGAATTGCCTTTTATATTATCTAAAATTTAGAGTTTTGGTTCACTATTCTTTCTTGTTACTTAGGCACATACTTAATAGACAATATGTGACCAATTGTACCAGATCCACATTGAATCTTTTTTTTGTAATCTAATAATAGTGAAGGGAAAGAGTAATATGATAACCATTTTCTGTTTTCTTTTTTCTTTTTAGGGTTCTGGTTTAACTTCATTTATGTGTGACTGAATTTAAACAAAGGGGGATAATTTGGTAACAATGATCTGAAACAATGCATTTTAAATTTAGGTACTTTATTTTTCTATCAAAATAACAACAAGATTATTATTTTTTTAATCATAACACAGAATCTAATGAAAAACCATGTTCCCTTAAGCAGCATAGTCCTTTCTTGTATATGGGGCTTTAGAGACCAATTATCATTTTGATACAAGGGTATGAGGGTTCATGTTTGAAATATCAAAATTTCAAGTGAATACATAATGAAAAAGGTCACCAAAAAGAGAAAAGGTCATAAGAAATGGTTTATAAATAAGCTAAATTACTGCTTCCAGGCAGTCCTTATGTTCTCAGTAGAAGTATTAATATTAAAAATGGACATAGTTCATAGTGTTCTATAAATGTACATACAGGAGTTTTTTAAAGTGAAAAAACTATATTAAGATGCAAGAAAAAAGGAAGATTATGTACTAGCATAATGTACAAGGAACAAAAACCATGCCCGTAACATGCATAGAACTTAAATATTCCTACTTTTTTCTTTTTAAACATTCAAACTGAGCATAACATAATGAAGAATTATTTCTCAATTATGTTTCTTCTTCACAAACTACATCTACAACTGAAAAGTTAGAGAGCAACTAGGCATTAAAGTCCTGATGAATTTATTAATGACTGATATTAAATAAAAGTATAAATGGAAATAGAAATGAAATGATAAAAGATTGGTTAATAGCTACTATGTCTATATTTGTATTCCTAGCATCATTTTAGTGCATTGCAAAGGTGGGCAATTAAAATTTTTGTTGTAAAAGAGAGACAGAGACACACACACACAGAGACAGAGAGAGACAGAGAGAGACAGAGAGACACACACACAGAGGGAGAGAGAGAGAGAGAGAGAGAGAGAGAGAGAGAGAGAGAGAGAGAGAGAGAGAGAGAGAGAGAGAGAGAGAGAGAGAGAGAGAGAGAGAGAGCGCCATAAAGAAGAAAGTTACCATTAGCCCTCAAAATTGCCTTTTGGGGGAATATAGTTTTTAATTTTCCTTGCTCTCTTCTTTCTAGCTGATTGATCTAAGCTAATTATCTTTCCTTCTTTGTTTAAACACAATCACACAAATGAAGCTAGGTAATTATGAATTGAGACTGAGGGACTAGTGTTTTTTGGAACATTGCAAATTAATGCTAATTATTGATTAAGTCAATCATAAAATCAACAGGGGCAAAAATGTCCCTCATCCCTTTTTGAGAAGGAGTATGATGTAGTGGATCTCAAAGTCATTCTTGTCTCTGACATTCTGATTGTGTGACCTTGAGGGAATCACTTAACCTCTAGGCAACTCTGTAATATTTTAAGTTGCAGAGATGTGCTGACTTCAGTGTAGGAGTCCTCCTCTCCCTTGGAAATTCCCCATATCAATCACTATAATTCAAGTTCCTATCCCTATCCCTATCTCAAGTTCTTTTATAAGAGGTCTTTTACTAGCCTCAAATGCCTAGATATATTCATCTTATAGTCATAATCATCTTATAGACATACTGCTCATATAACACAACTGCTTGTTATATGGAGAATGGGAGACACTAATGTTTCTCACTAGTTGATATTCATCCACATTTCCATGGCAAACAGAAGTGAGGCAACCCATATACAATATATGTAGAAGAAATGCTTGGAGGAAACCCTGAAACATAACTTTGGTCACATAGCCTTACACTTCTGAGAAAGCAGCAGTAATAATCACACCTGCTTGGCAATCTGCTCAGCTAAGAATGAGGTGGAGTTTTAAGAACAAAATCTTCCTTGGTTTAGTCCATAGTCAGAGCTGCCATAGCCAACAAGGTTGAGGCAAATATAGTATGATCTCTCCACATGTACTGCTCATAAGGAAATGATGCTCCTATATTGGTATTTTAAAGAATGTGAACACACATGAATGACTATCACAATCAATTGCCTTCTTTAAATAGAAAGACCTGGGGGACAGGTCAATAGAACCATATCACCACCTGCTCCTAATTTAATTAGATAAATCATCCAATGTCTCTATACCTAATTCTTATTCCTTGAAAAAAAGGAACATGTGGAACTTTTTACATGCAGATCCTAAAGTAATTTAATTAAGATTAAGGGAACTATTTAAAGAAAATGCAGAAAGAAGATAGGTTATGATGTGGAACTAACCTGCTGTGTGGTTTCTCCCAGTCCATAAGTTTGGTAGGGAATAATCTTATTCTTGACTGAGACTGAATGCTATCCCAATATTATTGGTCCTGAGTTGGAATGCTGTCTTTTTGCTATCTTCTTTGCCATCTCCTTAGACTCTTTCTACTCTACTCTGCCTTTATATTGCTACTGTTGCTTCCAGAACACTTTTTAAAAGGTTTCCTACCATTACTTGAGGTAACAGCCAAAGCCAAAGTGTACAATTTCAGAAAATTAGAAGTAGTCTACATTCTAAATCTCTCTAGCTCTTATATGGCAGCATACCATTCCCCCCCTCCAGCATATTTTTCAAAATTTATAGCAACAGTACTGTTTACATCTGAACAAAAATGACAAATGATACTGAAAACTGGAACATGTTTTTCAACATTTCCTGAGGTCCTAAGAAAATATAGGACTGGGTAAGATGTAGAAGCAGGAAAATATATGAATCTTTGATAGAAAAATTATAGGATATAGGACTAGAAGAGAAGCTAGAAATCATTTAAATCCTCATAGCACTGCTGAGAAAACTGTTTCTTTGCTTGAGAAATTCTATTATTTATCTAAGATCTTATAGATAGTAAACATCAAGGGCAGAATTTGAACCCAGTTCCCTTCAGAGAATTAGTTAATGTCTTATATAACCAGATAATTTCCTTTCACTTTATCCCTCTGTCATTTCAGGAATGATTTTTTGATCAATAATAAGCAAGCATTTGTAAAGCCCTTACTATGTGCCTAACTGTGCTTTAAACTAGGAATATAATTATAAGCAAAAAGATAGTCCCTGTCCTCACAGAAATTATTTTTTTGTCGTAGTCTTAAATTTTATTATTTTACCATCCATTTACAAAATTGAGTACTCAATTCTCCCCCTTTCTTCTACCTTCCCCAACCCATTAAGAAGACAATAAATGCAAAGCATATTTCTATATTAACCATGTTACCAAAAAAGCAATAAAAATAAAGTGACAGTTCTTTCTCTAGAGCTGGATAGCACTTTCATCACAAATCCTTCAGAATAGTCCAGGAATGATTTCAATCATTTTGTGAAATTATGATGAAAGAAGTGAAAGGCAAAGGGCCAATCTGCCCATGATCAGGTGCTGATATTTATGGGAATATTTTAATATGCAAAAGATCTGGTATGGCATCAATATAAACCCTCCTTCTCCCAATGTTATTATCCCAGTCCCTTAATGCTTTAATAGAAGGTTTTGTTACTTGTTGAGGAATTACCCATTTGCTTACGTGTGTGTGTGTGTGTGTGTGTGTGTGTGTGTGTGTGTTTGTGTTTGTATATGTAACTGAATTGGTCCAGAGTAACATGAGTTTAGCATGACTTTTGATAATGTCCTAAAAGTATGTTAAGTAATAATATTTTTCTGAAAAAAAAATGAAACTTAGGGAGAACATGAGAACTGTTTTCAAGAGTTTGAAGGGCCATTAGGTGGAAAGGTTTTGTTTTTCTTGGCCTCACTAAATTGATCTAGGAGAAATGGGTGAAAGTTGTACAGGTTCAGATCTTGATGCAAGGAAAACTTCTGATCAAATAAATGACCAACCACATATCCAAAGGCCCAAAGATTAAACATGCTCCTCATTTCCTGACAGAGACAAGATGGACACAAGGTGCAGCATGAGACATACATTTTTGATCATGGCCCATATAGAAATTTGTTTTGCTTGACTATCAACATTTGTTACATGTTTTTTTTTTTTCAGATGGGATTGAAAGAAGACAAATGCTAGTTAAATAAAAAATTAAAATAAAACAAATAAATTCTAAACCATTACAGCTGTCCAGAATTATCATCCCTATTTTACAGATGAGGTTACTTACCTTGCCCATAGTAAAAAGAGTTTTGTGAATGACCTCTGGTCTTCCTAATTCACCTTTCTGATTTAATAGGACCTACCATACTTATTGACATAGCTAGGTTTATCTTGATATAATGATGAGGCACTAGGAATAGAATGTTAGTAGCTTATGAGAATGGAAAAAGGAAAAATAAAAACCATGGAGAAATTATTTGAAGTGTTGTACTTCAAAAATCAGGTTTTCATAGTGTATATTTCCCAAATTTTTCATTATTTTAATTTTTGTATTTTATATGAAATTTTTATATTTCTTTGAGTATATCATGATTATTGTTTCTAGTACCTAAGTTAACTTCTGTGGAGTTCTATGGAGTACAGGACATCAGTTTATTTCTTCAAAGGACACTCATTTGCTTTAAAAATTACAATTAAAAAAAAGCTTCCTTGGCAACATTGATAATAAGCCTTTTATAGCTCTTGGTATTTTTCAAGGTGACTGAAGATCATTAATTAGTTAGTCCCAAACATCCCACTATGAGGTAGGTATTTTAATTATCTTAGTGTAAGAGACGATGAAGTTAGGCATTTGGAAGTCAACCACCTTGCCTGAAGCCAATTGGCAGATTAGTAGTGACTTTGGGATCAGGGCTCAGCTTTTTCTAATACTTCAATTTCTGTTTTGAAATGAGACACCCCTGCACCAGACTGCACACCATTATGTAGGCTATTTCCAGACATAAGCTAAATACTCCTTGCACTTATGGTCACAGATGTGGAACAATCAAACTAGACCAAAAATACAACAGTTTCAGAGCAACCAAAACTTAAGTCAACCATATGATTTCTGAAGTCTTAAAAGTGATATTAAAAAACAACAAAAAACCCTTAGAGATGAGTAAGAGAATGCTCAAGGCCAAACAATTGTTTTCTTCTGTCTCTTGCAATGCTATAATCACTAACTAAGGAGTAGAATCTCAGTTACTGGAAGATAAATAAACCATGCTGTTTATCTAGATATTCTTTAAAATAAAATAGTGATTCTTGTCAATTTTTTCTCTCCTGAATGAAGAATCTGGTTGATTTCTGCCTTTCTAGTTTCATAGTAGCTGGAGGTTTCAACTAGTTTGAGCGTATAGCAGTGTATAAGGGCAGCTAGGTGGTACAGTGGATAGAGTACTTTGAGTCAGGAGGTTCAATGCCAGTCTCAGATACTTACAAGCTGTATGACACTGGGGAACGTACTTAACCTCAGTTTCCTATTCTGTAAAATGAAGGTAATAATAGTATTTACTACCCAAGGTTATTGTGAGGATCGAGATAACAATTGTAAAACAGTACAATGCCTGAGACATAATAGATGTTATATAAATATTATTTATCATTATTAATTCTTTTAAAAATTATTGTATTTTTAATTTATAGAAAAAACAAGCATTTCTATAACATTGTATTAAAAAGATGCTTGCACATGAAACTGCAAACTTATTATGTACAACTTGCTATTTCTTTAAAATATAATAAAATTATCATGTAAATTTCTTTTTAAAATTTTTCATTTCCCCTGCTTCAACCTAGAGATGACTATCATTAGACACACACATACACATTTATGTAAAATTATTCTATATGTGCTTCTGTTTCTCAGTTCCTTTTTCTAGATGCAGAGAGAATCTTTCTTATATTCTTTATAGTTAATTGGGATATTAATAATTGTCAAAATTACTTGTTCATTCAAAGTCATTTTAAAACAATATTATTCTTATATATAGTGCTCTCTTGGGTTTATTCATTTCGCTCTTTATGGTTTCATAACATGTGAAATGAATAATTTTGTATTTCTTTCATTTAAGGTATCTTGTATTTGACCAGAATTTATAGTTTTCCTGGATTAAAATGTGCTTTAAAGAGAGAACTATTCTTTTACTATGAGGGTCATATAGCACTAGAATGTTAGATAGGCAGGATCCATCCTAAATTTGAGATATTTTGCTGAAAAGAAAAATCTAAATGTGAAATTCTCCATAAAAGTATTGAATAGATTCACATTATGACCACTTTTGTCCTAGGTCATCCTCATTATTTTCTAAAAATGGAGAGATTTAGGAAATGTGAGGGGCAAAACTGTCATTTAGTATCATAAAGGAGGATATAGGAAAATTCTTCTAGTTATATCTGTCAGAGACATAGATAAAACCAATTTTATAAACTGTGCATGCCTGACCTGGACATGGAAGAGTCTGGCAAGATTTTATTTGTGAGACACTAGGAAGAATATCTCCCTTATTGTACATTTCCCTCTATGGTCCTGGGACTGACTGATGACTGTATTTCTACTGGTTCATTTATTTCTATGAAGTATCATTCTGCAAACCACTTTTGAAAAGCAGACACTCCTACCAGCAATCTGCTTTCAAAGTGTACACACTCCTACCAACAATCTGCTTTTAAAGTGCAGACTTTTCTAGGTGGTAAAGCATACCAGTCACCAGTACTTCGGTCTATCAGATTCCTTTCTTCTGAAATAGCATCATCGACAACTCATATTTATCATTGCAATTCTATAAAGTGGGTAGTATAAGCATGATAATCTACATTTTACAATTAAGAAATATGAGATTCAGAAAGGAGAAATGATTTATCCAAGACAAAAATGACTAATAAGTGACAGCTGCATTTATTAATTGTAATCCCAGTGTTCTTTCCATTCTTTCATATTACTTCTCAAAAATAATACAAATAGAATGAAAGCACTTAATGCCTTGGCAAAGAAAGGGGCAGAGAAAAGGAAAGCAGGGTGAATTGGAAGCTAACTTTTTTTTCACCGTTAAGTGCACGCTTGCCTTGACTACTCACTACCAGATGTATTCAACAGGTCTCTACCCATTTTCCTGTGTTATTAATATTTTATCTTGCATATTGTACAGTAGGCTATTTATAGAATCAGAGATCTAGAACTGGGAGAGACCTTAGAAGTCATTGAGTTCAAATATTTCATTTTAAAAATGAGGAAATTGAAGCATTATTTCTTACTTGGATTTCTCTTACTGACTTCTCTAGGAATGCTCCTTATTGGGGTATTGTGATTCATCAGACTGTAAGTGCTCAGCAGCCTTTGTACTCACCTTATTACTACCATCTACCTCTCTAATTGGAAAGTGAAACCAGGAACTCCAAAATTTTCTTTTAAGGGGTGAGCTCAGCACAGAAATTTCAATTTCTCTCCTAAATGCAGTACTTTGAAGCTTCCTTGACCCTCTTTGGGTTCCTTCTCCTCTCTCCTCTGGTCCCTGTTAGAGAATAAACTCCTTGAGGTAAAGGATATCTTTCTTTTTTCATATTTGAATGAAAAATAGCACTTGTAATTTACCAGGCACTTAATAAATGCTGATTGATTGAAGTTAAATGACTTGCCTAGGAAGACATATATGTTAAATAATAGAACTGAATTTGAATCTTGGTTCAGTCCATCCACTGAAGACACCGCCTCACATTTAAATGAATTAATGTTTGGTTTCTTTGATTTAAGTATTCTTACTATTGCTTTCTAAATTCTTGATTTGAGTTTACACTTATCTAAGTTAGTCCTTCTTTGGCACATTTTTTAATTTAAACATCTGATTTCTTCTTCTTCTTCTTTTTTTTTTTTTTTGCAAGGTAATGGGATTAAGTGGCTTGCCCAAGAACACGCAGCTAGGTAATTATTAAGTGTCTGAGGCCAGATTTGAACTCAGGTACTCCTGACTCCAGGGCTGGTGCTCCATCCACTGCTCTACCTAACCACCCCTAAACATCTGATTTCTAGAGGCAGGATTAAAGGCAGAGAAGATATAGCTAGCCAAATTACATATTGAGACTTGGGTCACACAATTAAGGCACACAATTTTATTGGTATTAAATGTATATATCATTCAAATGCATATATCACTCATATTAAAACATTTCCTAGGCATCTTTTTTAATTTTTATGGTACAATAATATTTCATTGCATTCATAAAATTTGTTCAACTATTCCCCAATTGATGATAGTTTCCCATTCTTTTCTATAATAGAAAGGTTTTGTGCAGACACATATATACAAATATATACATACACAGACACACACATATATACATACATACATACATACATACATATATATATGTATATAATGAATATTTTTCCTGCATCTTTGATCTCTTTGAAGTATAGATCTATCAATTATATCATCCAGGCAAAGGGTATGCTTAGTTTAGTTACATTTTGGGCATAGTTCTAAATTTTTTCTGGAATGACTGAACTAATTCACTATTCCACCAACAAGGTATTTATATTCCTATTTTCTACAGTTCCTACAATATTGTCAATTTTCACTTTTTTGTAATCTTTGCCAATTTGGTGGCTGTGGAGTGGAATTTCAGAATTCCTTTAATTTGCCTTTTTTCAAATTATTCATGATTTGAAGCCCTTTTCATGTTTGTTTTTTTGGATAGTTTGAATTTCTTCTTTTGTGAACAACCTATTTATATCTTCTTACTATCTATTGGAGAATGACTCTTGTTTTTTAGAAATTTAATCAATTTTTTTATATAACTTGAATATGAGACCTTGGTCAGAGATGTTGTCTGTACAAAATTTTTCCTTAGTTACCGATATTCTTTTCTATTTTAATTGAATTAGTAATCAAAATTGTCCATTTTATTTTCTATTATACTCTGTTCCCTACTTGGTCATGTACTGTATCTGTAGTTGTGAAAGGCATTTCCTTTCCTTTTGTCTTTTGTTTATGATGTGGCCTTGTATTTCCAAGTTATGTATTTATTTGGAGCATATGTTGTGGTGTCCCATTGTCATCGGAAGATCTGATAGGAAATGCAGTTTTTTCCTAGCTGGAAGAAGACACACAGAGATATCATGAGAAGCAGAAGTAACAGGGGCTGGAGGAAGCCAGGGAAATTTAGAGGCCAGGTCTTCAAGTCACAGTGAATTTATACTGGATCATTGTATGGAACCTTATTTGAATTCACTGACCTGCTTAGAGAGTAACTGACCTCAGGGTGGCTAGGTGGCTCAGTGGATAGAGCACCAGCCCTGGAGTCAGGAGTACCTGAGTTCAAATCCGACCTCAGACACTCAATAATTACCTAGCTTTGTGACTTTGGGCAAGCCACTTAACCCCATTTGCCTTGCAAAAACCTAAAAAAAAAGAGTAACTGACCTGGACAGAATTTTCTGTTGCATTGAGATTGGTGAATTTATCCCTTTTTCCTTCCCCTTCTCTGCCATCTGCTACTTTGGCATTGTCTACCCTCAAACCTTATATATTTTTTCCTGTTTGTATCTTTAATGGGTTTTATCCAGATAAAGATGAGTTAATTTTCATTGAATTCTGACCAAGGGCTTGCTGGAACCAAGATGTATGGTTCATCTGCCATTCTTGAGCAGGCCAATGACATCACAAAGGTGTTCTCTTTACTTGCAAGTGAATTGGATTTAAGTGAGACAGGCAGAGTCATCAACCTTACTCCTTCAGAGTCATTGGGAGGACCACACTGTGAGTGAAGGACAAAGAGGAGCAGTGGTCCCAGACTTAATTGTTTCTGTTCTTTTGCTCTTCTTGTCTTTCCTTTACTGTATCTAATTCATAGGTTTTTACCCTTTATTTTATCCCCCTCTTTATGCTTCATTCTCCTACACTTGAGACTTTTACTTAGGATTATTCCTTCATCAACCTTGCTCTGGAAGTCCTGTTTCATTTTTAGTTTAATGGATTTTTTTGTTAATATCTTTGTATATTGGTGCAAGTATTTGTCTGTGTGTGTGTGTGTGTGTGTGTGTGTGTGTGTGTGTGTGTGTGTGTGTTTATCTTTTCTTTGTCCAGATCAAAGTGAGGTTTATGGTATGCTTTTCCCCCTACCTCTTGTTTTATGTTTGTATGGTCCTCATCTATTATGTGAGATGGTATATTCTTTCCCTTGTATATTTCTTTTTCTCCTATTTTTCATTTTATTCTATTTTTTTCTCTCTAGCCTTCATATCCAGTATGGGGTCTTGTGCTTCTATTACTCTACTCTGCTCTATTCTCTCTACTTCCTCAAGTATTAATGGATATTGTAAGCTGACCTTAAAAATAATGTCTAGGACTAAGCCACATCTTTCATCAGGATTCCTTGATTTGGGCTGTTACTTGATTGATGGACTTAAGTTTTCATTTTGACCTTCTCTCTGTCACCTTCTCCTTGCATAGTTTCAAATCTAGAGCTGGTTCTATCCCTGACAGTCATCAAATTTGTGTTATTGATTATGCAGACCTACTGCAAGACCTAACGTCCTTTGGTTCCTAGGTAACTCTTGCTTTGGTTTAAACATGCTTTGCTTGAGTACTGGTCTGCCTGGGAGATGGTCTTCTGCCATAGTTAGGTCTCAGCCATGTCTGGTCCTTTCTTGTGTGGTGGATCTGCATTTCTTGTCTTCCACTGGCTTATGTATAGCTTAGTTACTTTTCTCGCAGTTATAATTGCCCCCCCCCCCAGATTAGCTAGATCAATTTACAGCTCCAATTACAATGTATTTGCTTAATTATCTCCCATAGTTACTCTAGTACATTTTCATCTCTTATCATTTTTTGTTAGTCTGCTGAATGTGAAGCAAAATATGAGAAATATTTTAATTTGCATTTCTCATCTAATAAGTAATTTGGAGAATTTTAATAAATGTTTGTTGATAGTTTACATTTCTTTTTCTCTAAAACTTTTTTATTTTAATTTGGATTTCTTTATTCTTTCTGAAGGAAATTTTACATAAATATTTTCTTTGTTTTCCAATTATATAACAATTAGTTTCTACTAATCATTTTTGCAAGATTTTGAATTTTGCAATTCCCCCCTTCCCTTCCCCCTCCTCCCGACCAAAGGCAATCTGATAGTCTTTACATTGTTTCCATGATATGTGTAATTCAATATTAATTCATTGAGAGAAAAAATATATCCTTAAGGAAGGAAGAAAATGTTAGGGATAGGAAATTATGTAATACTTAAGACAACTTTTTTTTTTTTTAAATTGAAGATAATCATCTTTGGTCTTCATTCCTTTGGTCCACAGTTCCCTCTCTGGATACAGATGGTATTCTCCATCACAGATCCCCCCAAATTGTCCCTGATTAATGCACTGATGGAGAGAGAAAATCAATCAAGGTTGATCATCACCTCATTTTGTTGTTAAGGTGTATAATGTTCTTTTGGTTCTACTCATTTCATTCAGTATCAATTCATACAAGTCTTTCCAAGCTTCTCTGAAATCCCATCTCTCCTGATTTCTAATGGAACAATAGTGTACCATCACATACATATACCACCATTTGTTTAGCCATTCCCCATTTGATAGACATTCCCTTGACTTCCAATTATTTGTCATTAGAAACAAAGCAGCTATGAATATTTTTGTACATGTGAAGTTTTTACCCTTTTTCAAGAGCTCTTCAGATTATAGACCCAGGAGTGGTATTGCTACATCAAAGAATATTCATGTTTTTGCCCTTTGGGCATAATTTCAAATTGCTCTCCAGAAAGGTTGGATCAGTTCACAGCTCCACCAACAATGCATTAGTGTCCCAGATTTCCCACATCCTTTCCAACATTGATCATTATCCTTTTTAGTCATATTGGCCTATCTGAGAGGTGTGAGGTGGTACCTCAGAGATCCTTTAATTGCATTTCTCTAATCAGTAATGATTTAGAGCAAATTTTCATATGACTAAATAGCTTTGATTTCCTTGTCTAAAATTTGCCTTTGCATATCCTTTGACCATTTGTCAATTGGGGAATGGCTTGGTTTTTTTTTTTTTTTTTACGAATTTGACTCAGTTTTCTACATATTTTAGAATTGAGTCTTTTGTGAGAAACATTAGTTATAAAAACTGTTTCCCAATTTACTACATTTCTTTTGATCTTGGTTAGAGTGGTTTTCATTGTGCAAAAAACTTTTTTTTTAGGTTTTTTTGCAAGGCAAATGTGGCTAAGTGGCTTGCCCATGGCCAGGTAATTACTAAGTGTCTGAGGCTGGACTCCATGGCCGATGTTCTAATCCACTGTGCCTCCTAGATGCCCCTGCAAAACCTTTTTAATTTAATGTAATTAAAATTATTCATTTTTTATAATATTGTCTATCTCTTCCTTGGTCATAAACTGCTCCCCTTTTCATAGATCTGACAGGTAATGTATTCCTTGTGCCCTTAATTTGATTATAATATTGTCCTTGATGTATAAATCCTGCACTATTTTGATAAATCTTGGTTTCAAGTGTGAATGTTAGTCTAATCCTAATTTCTGCCATACAATTTTCCAGTTTTCCTAGCAGTTTTTATCGAAAAGTAAGTTTTTAGCACAGAAACTGGAGTTTTGGGGTTTATCAAACAGCAGATTATTATAATAATTTCCTGCTTCCTCTTTTGTACTTAATCTATTCCGCTGATCCACCACTCTATTTTTAGCCAGTACCAGACAATTTTGTTGATTGATGTTTTATAATATAATTTTAGATTTGGTAAAGCTAAGCTGACTTCTTTTGCATCACTAGATATTCTTGACTTTTTTATTTCTCCATATTAGTTCAATTTTTTCTAGGCCACTAAAGTAATTATTTGAAAACTTCACTGGTATGGCACTAAAAAGAAGTAGTTTAATCTAGGTAGAATTGTCATTTTTATTATAATGACTTGGCCTATCCATGAGCAGTTGATATTTGTCCAGTTATCTACTTCTTATTTTATTTGTATGAAAAGTGATTTACAGTTGTTTTCATAGAGTTTCTGAGTCTGCCTTGACAGATAGATTCCCAAGTATTTTATGTTGTCTGAAGTTATTTTAAGTGGGATTTTTGTTTTTCTAACTCTTGCTGTATCTTGATAGTAATATAGAAATATACTGAGGATTTATGTGGATTTATTTTATATCCTTTAACTTTGCTAAAAGTGCTAATTGTTTCCAGTAGTTTTTTAGATGATTTTTGGGGTTCTCTAGGTATACCATCATGTCATCTGCAAAGAGTGGGAGTTTTGTTTCTTCTTTACCAATTCTAATTCCTTCAATTTATTTTTATCTTATTACTGTTGATAATATTATTCTTTTCTTTCCTTTTTTGTTTTTTTGTAAGGCAGTGGGGTTAAGTGACTTGTCCAAGGTCACACAACTAGGTAATTATTAAGTGTCTGAGCTTGGATATGAACTCAGGTCCTCCTGACTCTAGGGCTGCTGCTCTATCTACTGTACCACCTAGCTGCCCAACATTTCTAATACAATATTGAGCAGTAATGGTGATAATGGGCATCCTTGTTTCATTCCTGTTCTTATTTGGAATATTTCTAGCTTATCCCCATTGCATATAATGCTTGTTGATGATATCAGATAGATACCGGTTATTATCTTAAGGAACAATCCAGTTATTACTATGCTCTCTAGTATTTTTAGTAGGAATGAGTGTTGTATTTTGTTGAAGAATTTTTCAGGATCTATTGAGATAATCAGGTGCAGCCAGGTCTTTTGTAATCCTTACTGTAACTTGTTGATATTTAAAATGTTCCTTTTTTGGTCTCTTGCAGATTTTTCTCCTTAATCTGATAGTTCTGGAGTTTGACCACAATATTCCTTAGTGTTTTCACTTTGGAATTTCTTTCAAGAGAGGTTGAATGTATTCTTTCAATGACCATTTTGCCCTTTGGATTTGGGATATCAGGGCAATTCTCCTTCACTTTGTCCTGAAGTATGGAGTCTCAGCTTCTTTTCTCTTCAAGGTTTTCAGGAAATCCTATGATTCTTAAATTGTTGTTTCTGAATCTATTTTCTAGGTCTGTTGTTTAGCCAATGTATACCATCATATCATCTGCAAAGAGTGAGAGTTTTGTTTCTTTACATTTTCTTCTATTTTTCATTTTTTTTGTTTTGATTAACACATTCTTGTTGTCTCATGAAGTCATCAGTTTCCACAGATTACAATCTTTTTTTAGAGAAGAGTTTTCTTCATTTACCTTTGCATCTCCTTTTCCAATTGGTCAATTCTATTTTGAAGGAGTTGTCTGTTTCCATTTGTTCATTTGTCTTTTTGAGAGAATTCTTTTCTTTTTGCACTTATCCAATTGTATTTTCAAAGGATTTGTTTCTTATTGCAAGATGTTGATTTTCTCTTGCATAGTGTTAATTTTCTCTTGTTTCTTTTCTCAATTTTTCCATTTAATTTTTTTTAAACTCCTTCCTGATATCCTCTAAGAAGTCGTTCTGGGCTGGAGTCATTTCATATTCTCCTCTGAGCAGGTATTCTTAACTTCAACATAACATTCAATGTATCTTCATTTTGTGCCTTTTTCCTAGGGTCTTTTATTGGGGGAAGGGGCTGGTTCACAGAACTTTAGTATTGAGACCCCTAGCGGCTTTGCTTACTGGACTAAGCAATTCCAAGTGGACCTGCCAGTAGGGGATGCCAGAAGCTTACTCTGGATTCTCTGTGATATTGATTAGTGGCCCACTCCCTAGGGATGGGGGGGGGGGCTTGGGTGAAGTGGGGCCCTTGGGCTAGATCACTAATCAACTTAATCAACTGTCAGCTGGAAGAGATCTGTAGGGCATGCCCAGGTCTTGGGGCAAGGTGTAAATACCTGGGGGCTGTTCCTCTGTTTGTTATGGAGAGTCTCTTTCTGTAGGAAGAGAAGGGGTTGGAGAACTCAGCTGAAAACAGGGTGAGGGAGGGTGGTTAATAACCAGCTCTTCTAGACTAGCTGAGTTGACTTGATGGATGTCTGGGCCACTGTGCTGGAGTTCTGCTGTCTGCCCACCATGCACACAGCAAATATTTCCCCCACTGTTCTCAGGTCAGACCACTGCTCCCCCCCCCCCCCACCTCTGCACAGGCTCTGTGCTCCCTGCCCAGGTTCTCCCACACTCTCCTTTGATAGATCTTGTTGGTTGGTTGGTTGGTTGGTTCTCCTTGTTTTTTTCCCTGGATTCTGTGAATCCAAAATCTGTTCAGAAGCTTGATTCATGTTAGTTCTGAGGGAAGGCCAAGAGAGCTTAAAACAGTGCCTGGCTTCTCTATACCATCTTGGCCAGAAGTCTCCTTCTCCAACACTTTTAATTTTTATTTTTGAGCATTTTCCCCTTTATCTTTTCTTTGCTCTTAGGATATTCTTTGGCCTAATTTTTCCTCTCCTCCTTAAAACCTCTGAATTTCATTGTACCAGTCTGATGCTCAGTAATTGTCAATAACTTCCTAATGCCTCTGCCTGAAATCTAGTCCCTTCACTATCCTGGTTTTACCTTCAATCAGACTTCAGGAAGACCTGAATTCAAATGTGGCCTTAGATATTTACTAGATGCATGACCCTTTGCAAGTCACTTACTTAACTCTGTTTGCTTTCATTCCATCATTCCGTAAAGTGAACTTTAGAAAGAAATGGCAAACCTCTTTGCCAAGAAAACTCCAAATTGGATCTCTGAATTAATCACAACTGAAACAACTGAATAACAACAATATTCTTTCCTGCTACCAAACTCTGCTTAGGGAGATCTAATAGTCCTCTTTTAAACATGTTCATTCATGTTTCTCTGTGTTTGCTTCTTTTCTCCACTTATCCATATTCAATCTATTTATCTTTAAAGATCCATCTATCTTCAATTCTACCTCCTCAACAAAGCTGCCCTTACTATCTTCCCTTTTTTGTATCTTCTTATATTGGGGATGTTATAGATCAGTGGCATCAAACTGAAATAGAAACATCCCCAGAGACTACATGTTGACTTAGAATATGAATATTACCTATGTTGTATTTTTATTTACACGTTAACCATCTCTCAATTACATCTGAACATGCTTTGATTCATATTCAGGAGTTTTGGGGCATTGACCTTGAGTTTGAACCTCTTTTGTAGATGACTCTGGAAGTACCTTTCAAATCTGATATTTTTGATTCAGATTCAGTCCTTATAATCAATACCATGAAATTGTTCACTTACTTCACTGTTTTCTTATTTTTCCAATCTATTAATCTGATCTCTCCAATTAGATTGTAAGTTCTCCAGGATAAATCATGCATTATATTTTATTCTTTATCTCTCATGGTTCTAAGCATAAGCCTGTATACAGAGTAGGAATTTTGAAAGGAGCAATTTTTTGAGTTGATTGATTTTCATAATTTACACTTATACTAAATTGTACACTATTCATTTACTATAATTTGAAGACACTGATCCCTTAAACTGCTAATGTCCTTTCTTCCCCAAATAGTCTTTATTCTTTTATGTTCTGTCCAAATGTCCATCATGAATTTTCTCTCCCCTTATGTTTAGTGAGTTGCTCCTTGAGGGTAGACTGTTTTACTTCTGTATCTGCATCTCTAAAGATGAACACAATGAGTTATTAGTAAATACTTAATAAGTACTTGTCACTTTTAAACTCAGTTTTACTTGCTGTTACAAAAGTATAAATTTTCAAGTACAAAATCAAAAGTATAAATGCAAGACTAGTTTAGCTTTGTTAATATTATAATTAGTCATTGTGACCTAATAAACTACTTCAGGTATTATTTTATTAGAATATCTAGTTTTTGTGGAAAATCTAGTTTCTGTATTAACTCTGTAAGACAATAACTTTAAAAATCCCAGCTAAGATCTCTAGCAATATTGTATTTTATGTTGAGCCTGTCAAAAACATAACCTCCACATTTCTGCATGAACTGATAATGCTAAATTAATAGTCTCTCTAGGTTTTGCTTTCTTGCTATGATGTCTTCAGTGACTTTGGTGAGGTTTGGATATATTACATATGTTCAATTAATGCAAGAAACATTTATAGCATACAATTTATGCTCATAATAGTAATTATGATGTCCCCCAACTATTCCTTCTACAAGTCTATTCCTGAACTCAGTTTGGATTATTTTTAAGACAATAGCAACGTGTTTGTGCTTGGAAATGTTTAAATAGCACAATGATAACAAATGTTTAATAATTGCCTGCAATTTTAAGTTGTTGGTCCTTCCTGTTATTCTTTTAATATTCTTTTCAGTCCATCCCACTTAAGCAAAATAAGGCAATCTCTATAACCTTTTGAGATCTTATATCTCACTTTCATTATTAGATCTAATTTCTTCAATTGTTTACCAAACAAAATCAGGCAGATTAGAGTTTATTAAACAGGAACCAGGAACTAATAATTGTAGTCAGATGTGAAAAAATTTTGAATGATTTTTGAGGTATTTTGCATAACAATTTTGAATCTTTCATTCATTTCATGAGTTGATAATATTTTTATGTTTATCTTTTTTCTTGATAATAGGATCATAGATTTAGAGTTAGAAAGGGTTATTATATAGAGGTCATAATTCAAACCTTTCATTTACACAATGGGATACAGAGGTCTAGTGAGTTGCTCACGTTCTCACAGGATATAAGTGGCAGGGCTAAGATATGACCTTCTGATTTCAAATACCCAGTTCCTTGTACCAGTATGGTATCTCTGCTCCCCATTATTTATTTATTTTTAAGAAAATGTAGGACACATTGAATAGAATGTTGAAATCGAAGTCAGAAAAAATTCAAAATCTAATCCCATCTTGACATTTATTAGTTGCATCAGCATGGGAAAGTCCTTTAATTTCTCTGAGCATAAATCAGCTTATTACTTAGAAAAAAAAAACTAATGATTGATTTTGGAGGGTATAGTTCCCTCATAGATGAAATCTATTTTTGTGCTATATTTCCTTCTGCTTTTTTTGTCATAATGTTCATTTCTTTAACATTGGGTCCTTGTTTCATCCACTTTGTACCAAACTATGTTTTTCTAAAATTTATTTATTTGACATTCAATGTTTTGATTTTTTAAAATTTCTAGCTTTGTCCTATATTTCTAGTACAGCCTGTAAATGCTTTGTAAATGATTTGATTGTTCTCAAAATTTTCAAAACAATTGATCTCTAAGTTGTTCCTGTGTGTCTAGGACTAGTTCTTAGCCTTGTGCTTGATATTAAAATGATAATTTGGAGTAAATAGGATAGTGAGAGTCTATTTATTAGACCACTGTCTTATTTCTCTGAAAAAGTACAGTTAACTAAAAAGTGATATTGAACAGTATGTAATTAAAGTGAATCAGCTTGTCCTATGATAACTGTGAAAATAAACCCTACTTTCTTCTTTGCATAAGTGAGAGACTGAATATGAAATACTACATTTGCCAGCAAAAAATTTCTTTCTTTCCCTCTTCCTTCCTTCCTTCCTTCCTTCCTTCCTTCCTTCCTTCCTTCCTTCCTTCTTCAGTCCTTCCTTCCTTCCTTCCTTCCTTCTTCCTTCCTTCCTTCCTTCCTTCCTTCCTTCCTTCCTTCCTTCCTTCCTTCCTTCCTTCCTTCCTTCCTTCCTTCCTTCCTTTCTTTCTTTCTTTCTTTGTCTAATCCTGTATATGGCATATGTCAACTTGAGTCAGTGCTGATGGATTCACATTGATTAATAATAGGAACTTAGTGTTCTTAACAGACCCCATCAATCAGTGCAGAAGCCATTGGCTACTTACTTCAAGTTGAAATCAATCAGTCCCTAGGTGAAGTTTCAACTGAAGAAGAGGTTTTTAATGCCATTAGGCTCCTTTTAAGTGGCAAAGCACCTGATGCTGATTCTATTCCAACTGAGATCTACCAAGTGGGGGGTCCATTGCTCATCCAAAAACTGACTGAAATTTTCCAGGATATATGGCATGAAGAAGGATGTGTCCTTGTTCCCATACTTTTTAGCATGATGTTTTCAGCCATGCTATCAAATGCCTTCACTGGGGATGAATGTGGCCTAAATGTCAGCTACTGCACTGATGGCAAATTCTTTAACTTGAAAAGGTTACAAGCCAAGACCAAAGTGGAGGGAGTTTTGGTGCATGATCTTCTGTTTGCAGATGATTGTGCTCAATCCTTATTCTCTGAAGCTGAGATGCAACAAAGTATGGATCGAATCTCTGCTGTTTGTGCTAATTTTGGTCTAACAGTTTACACCAAGAAAACATATGTGCTCCATCAACCAGCACCACACCATCCATATGTGGAACCTTTGATTACAGCAAATAGAGAAGTTTTGAGTAATGTGGACAAGTTCATTTACCTCGACAGTGTCCTTTCCAAGGAGGTACACATTGACAATGAGTTTGACACATTGCCAGAGCTAGCTCAATATTTGAGAGGTTCCAAAAGGAAGTGTGAGAGAGAGGAGATAATAGATTGACTACCATACTGAAAGTCTACAGAGCTATTGTGTTGACTTCATTATTATATGCCTGTGAGACTTGAACAGTTACCAGCACCACGTCAGGAAACTGAATCACTTCCATTTAAATTGTCTTAGGAAGATTCTGAAGATCACCTGGCAGAAGATACCAGACACTGAGGTCCCTTCTCAAGATAAACTGCCTAGCATTCCAACATTATTACAGAGAGTGCAACTATGATGGGTTGAGCATGTTATTAGAATGTCAGACATATACTTGCCAAAAAACCCCACTAATATATGAAGAACTCACACAGGGCATGTGCTCACAAGGGAGTCAGAAGTGATACAGGGACACTCTGAAAGTCTCATTGAAGAACTTTAGAATTGCCTTTACAGCATGGTAGACACTTGCACAAGACTGCCCAATGAGGATTCTGCACTCTATGAGGAAGCTAGCATTGAAGCAGCTCAAAGGAAAGTTTAGAGTACTTAGTACTAGAGTACTTACATAAGTAAGTTTAGAGTACTCACCCCAGGTGTTCACATGGACTATTTGTGCCCAACCTGTGGTAAAGCATCCTGATCTTGTATTGCTCTGATCAGCCACAGTTGGACACACTGTAATTTGTCTCAAACAAAGTGATGTCATTTTGGTTTTCTTAGATAATTAAGGACAAGAACCAACCAAGTCCTGTATAGGATTACTCCGTTTGGATGTCATGAAACTAGCCATGCTAAGCACCATTTCTTCTATTCTTCCCTCTTCTTATGTTATTTTATGCCATTAGCCCTATTATCAGTCAATTTGGGGGAGAGATACTTGTTTTCAAGAAGAAAAATGAGTGGAAAACAAATCTTATAGCTGACAAGAAGCTCTTCTAAACTGGATGAGGTAAGGGTTTGCAGATTCTTGGGAAATCCTTTTTTTTAGGATCTTTTTCATAGGCCATCTTGCTGGAGGGGTGCATGTCCTATCTTCTTCTTCACTAAATGGCAATAGAACATAAGGTATGGCAGATCTTATCAAGCAGAAAGGTTTCACTCTGATCACAAATTGAATATTTGTCACCACAGGGCCAAGATGGAAAAGCTCATTGCCAGACTGGTCATAGGAAATGATATTTGGCCAAAGCAGTATATTGAATATGATTGGGTTCCACTGTACCACAAGGAATAAGGAAATGGATATTTTCAAAGAGACATGGAAATGCTTTTATGAAATGATGTTGAATAAAACAGTGATGGAAAATGAACTTAACCAATGTGTTTAAATAATTCTGCTTAAACTGCTTTGCACTGATAACTTCCAGGTCTGCAGAGACATAAAATTCTGACCTTTCAACCTTTCTCTAATCCTATAGAGCAGAGATGGGGACCTTCTGACTTATGGGTTGTATTGGTCTGGCAACAAGACAATTTTAGTCAGTATTTGAAATTCAATAAATTGAGTAAGTTTTTTAGGGGTGAATAAATTAAATGTTTGAACAAATATAGCCCCTGAATGATGTTATAACTATCCAAATGACACTTGGTAGGAAAAAAGTTCCCCATCCCTACTCTACAGGATTAGAGAAAGGGTGAGAGGTTAGAATACCATAGAGTTCTTTATGAGGAGGCAGCATATTTCATCATGAGACCTCTGAAATTAATTTTGATTGACTTGTAAACCAAGAGTTCAGCACAATAGTATTCCATCACATTTATATGCCATATTTTGTTCAACCCTTCCTCAATTTCTGGGCAACTCCTCATATTCTCAATTGTTTCCACTTCAAAAAAAATACATAAATATTTGTGTATATCCTTAGAATCTTTGTTGTTTAGAACTAATCACTCCCCTAATCAACCCACTCTAATTTTTTCCCTTTATACTCCCCTTTTCTTCCCATTTCACTGTTACAAGAAATGCTTTCTGCACCCAGTTCTGTGTATGTATTCTTCCTTCTTTTAACTAATTCAGATGAGAGTGAGGTATATGACAGCTGTTTTCCCTCCCTTACCTTCCTTGTTTGTAGAGATGTCTACTTGTAGCACCCAAATTATGTGACATAATTTTCCCTAAATTTCCTTTCCATTTCCTTCTCCTACTTCCAGTATTAATTAATTAATTATTTCCCATTAATTTAGCAATAAAATTTAATTAAAATTTTTTTGATTATTTCAACTCTTATAAAGCCTTCTAATTAAGACATGGATGAGTTGTGGTGTGGTTTTGTGGAAAAATTAAGTGACATCAAAAGATTATATATAGAGAGAGCTGAAGGGGATCAAAGAGACCATTTTGTTCAGTTCCCTCAATTTATACATGAGGTATAAAATATTATAGAAACTGAGGTTCAAATTGAATACAAATTGAGTATATGATTTTTCCAAGAAATGTGTTAGAGATGGAATTCTTCTCTCTCCATATAATTTCTCTTCTTTCTAACTCCAATTCCTCAACCACTGCCTATGAGAAATCACAGATCTTAGGATTTTGAAATATTAAAGTTTAAGCCCTTTTAGTATGGACTATATTAGCCTATCTATGGCAGGGTTTCACATATCATGCATTTTAGCCACGGGTCTACCATTACCTGGTGGTACTGTATAATATTTTTTAGGTCACTTTACCTCTGTAGGTCTTAGTTTCCATGTGTATAACATGAGAGGGGCAGGTAGACTAATTTGCTATTTTGTTGGTGAGGTCTTATAGCATTTCCCTAGATAGCAATTTCCCTTGAATTTCTTGATCTTTTGTCCTCTAGATGAATTTTGTTATTATTGTATAAGATAATCCTTTTGTACTTTGATTGCTATGTTACTGAGTAAGTAAATGAATTTTGATATTATTGTCATCTAAAAAATAATGACTTGGCCTACCCATGAGCAAAAAAAGTTCTTCAATTATTTAGGTTTTTACTTCTAAAAAGAGTATTTCATATATAAACAGATATAATAATAATAATAATAATAATATAATTATTATGTATATACCAGCAGGTAGACTTATAAGTAGTCTATATACTCCAGTTATTTTATATTCAATATTTTATAATTTTTGTTGGATTTCATTGTTGTTATATAGAAAAATGTTGATTTGTGCAGATTTTTTTTATATCCTAGAACTCTAGAACTTTGATGAAATTATTGTTTCAGTTAATTTTTAGTTAACTCTCTAGGGTTCTATAAATTCACCATTATAATCTGTTTCCTTATCTATTCTTATCCCTCAATTTAGTTTTTCCTGCCTTATTGTTATAGTCAGCATTTCTAGATGTGATGACAATTACTTTGCCCTTGAAATTTTTGGAAAGTAGACGATTTCCATTGCTAGTAATGTTAACACATGATTGTAAATTTATATGCTACTTACCTTGTTATGGAAAGTTCCAGTTATTCCTATGATTTCTTCTGGTGTTTGTTTTTTTTTTTTAGCCAGAAATGAGTGCTGTATTTTGTTAAAACTGTTCCTGCATTTAATGACATAATCACATACTTTTCATCTTAGTTTTCAATATGGCAAATTATGTCTAAAGGTATCCTAAGATATTGTCAACTCTGCCCTCTTTTATTTTTGGTGTTCATTCAACATTGTCATAGTGTATAATCTTTAGGCTGTGCTGCTGTAGCCTCTTTCCTAATATTTAAATTTTTAAAATTCTATGTTCATTAGGAATATTGATCCTTAATTTTTGGTTTTCTTTGTTTTCAATTTCTCTGATGTAGCTATTAAGACCACACTTGAATGATGGAAGAATTTGGAAGGGTCTCTTCTTTTTGTACTTTTTCAAGCAGTTTGTTTACTATTAGAATTCATTTTTCTCTGAATATTTGATAATATTTGTTTTTGAATCCATCTAATTCTGAGATTTTTTTTGTTTGTGCATTTATTTATAACTCAGTATCTTTTTTCTGAACTTAAGTTGTTTTAATTCTCTTTTTTATTGTTTTTTTAATCTGGTTATGTTATGCTTTGGTATATTTTCATTTAAATTATAAGTTTTATTTATATGTAGTTGGACAAAATTGTTATTAATTTTTTCATTTATTGTGAATTCTTATTTTCCAATTTGATATTAGTAATTTTATTTAAATCAAAGTAGCAAAAAAGTTTAAAGATGATTTTTAAAACCTACTTCTATTTTTTATTTCTTAAATGCATTTTTCTTTCAAGTTTTCTAATCTAATCTTTTATTTCTGTTTTAGTGTTTAGTTCTTTTAAAAATTTATAAATTTTCTTATTTTTCTTTTACTGTTCCAATATGTTCATCAGTTATTTCTATTTTTTGCCAATGAAAGTGTACAAAAATTTAAACTTACTTCTAAGGACTAACTTGGCTGCATCTCAAAAACTTTCATATGTTTTCATGTTGTGTCATCTTAAATGGAGTTATCTATTGTTTATATAGCTTGTTTTTGGCCCCATATTGAATATAATTTTTAATGATATGCTGTCTATAAAACTTATTTTTGTTATTATTGTTTTTCTGCATTTGTTTATGAGGTTTTTAATGCCCAAATTCATTCTTGCTTTTTTGAAAAAAAAGTGGCTTATCTGTTTATATACACACACAAATGCAAATACATATGTATTTATAGTCCTTTCTTTTTCAATAATAGTCAGAAATCTATAATAGTTAACTTTTTTAAAATTCTATTTGGGTTCTTCAGTTCTTTCTTGTTTTTTTTTTTTAAATAAATAGTTAGATTTGTCTAGCCCTAAATGCAATACATTGAGATTCCCCACAATTTTAGTCTTTATATATATATATATATATATATATATATATATATATATATATATATCAGTAAATATTTTGCCTTTCCTTTTCACCTAATGTCAAACAGATTTTACTTCACCCTTTAACTCTAAGAGTCTCTGTATTTCTTTTTTTAAATAAAATGATATTTTTCCAATTACATGTTATGGAATATTTTCAACATTCATCCACACACATATACATTTTTATATTACATAATTTCCTTCCACCCTCCCTTCCCACCCTCAACAGCAAACAGTCTGGTGAACACTCTACATATATATTTAGTTTTAACATTTTTACAGATTATTCATTTTCTGTATGAGGATTTAGGATTTTAGGATTAAGGGAAAAGAAAGAAAAAAAGCATAAGAGAAAAATTTAAAAAGTGAAGATACTGTTCAGATTTGTAGGCCTTTCTTTGTTTTGTTTTGTTTAATTTTTCTTCTTCAGGATGTGGATGACATTATCCATAACTGATCTCTCAGGGTTGTTCTAGCCCTCTGAACTGTAGAGATGAGCTTTTCCATTAAGGTTGTTCATCTCACAATGTTGTTGTTAATGTGTACAATGTTCTCTTGGTTCTGCTCCCTTTGCTCAGCTTCAGTTCCTGTAATTTATTTCATGATTCAATAGAGTGTGACCATTTGTGTTTTCTTAAAGAACAATAGTGCTCCACGACACCCATGTACCATAACTTGTTCAGCCATTCCTCAATTGATGGGCATCCCCTCAATTTCCAATTCCTTGCCCCTACAAAAAGAACTGCTATAAAATTCTGGAACATGTGAGACTTTTCCAATTTTCTTTAAGATTTCTTCTGGTTATAGGTCTAGTATTGGCAATTTTGGGTCAAAGGATATGATCTGTTTTATTGCTCTTTGGGCACAGTTTCATGTTGCTCTTCAGACTAGTTGAATCACTTCACAACTCCACCAAAATGCATTAATTTCTCAATCCTCCCCCAACCTCTCCAACATTGATTACTTTTTTCTCTGTCATCTTAGACAATCTAATAGGTGTGAGGTATTATCTCATAATTGTTTTAATTTGCATTTCTTTAATCAGTAATGGTTTGGAGCAGTTTTTCATATGGTTAAGTATAGTTTTAATTTCTTCATCTGAAATCTGCCTGTTCATATCCTTTGAACATTTACCAATTGGGAAATGACCTTATAACTTTGATTCAATTCTCTATATATTTTAGAAATGAGACCTTTATCAGAACCCCTATCTGTGAAAATTGTTTCCTAGGTTTCTATTTTCCTTCTTAATCTTGGCAACATTGGTTCCATTAGTACAAAACCTTTTTAATTTAATATAGTCAAAATCATCCATTTTTCAATTTATGTTGTACTACATAAATTTCTCCCTTTTCCACAGATCTGTCAGATGATTATTTCTTGATCTTTTAATTGGTCTATTTTATCACCCTTTATGTCTAAATCTGTATCCATTTTGACTTTATTTTGATGTGAGATGTGGGTCTAATGCCTTGTTTTTGCCATACTATTTTCCAGTTTTTCCAAAAATTTTTGTGAAAAAATACGTTCTTATACCAGAAGCTGATGTCTTTGGGTAGGTCAAACAGAAGATTACTGTACTCATTTATTACTGTTCCTTTTGAATTTATCCTAATCCACTGATCCATTACTCTATTTCTTAACCAGTGGCAGGCAGTTTTGAAGACTGCCACTTTATAGTATAATTTTAGATTTAGTTGATCAAGGCTACCTTCCTTTACATTTCATCAGTCCCCTAGGTATTCTTGACCTTTTGTTGCTCCCTATGAATTTTATTTTATGTTTTCTAGCTCATAAAATAGTTATTTGATAGTTTGATTGATATGGCACTGAATTAGTAATTTAATTTGGGTAGAATTGTCATTTTTTTATATTAGCTCAACCAAACCATGAACAGTTGACATTTTCTAATTATTTAGATCTGACTTTATTTGTGTGAAAAGGGCTTTTCTCATACAGTTTCTGGATTTTTTTGGGAGGTAGATTCCCAAGTATTCAATGGTCTTATTTCTCTTTCTGTCTCTTGCTCTTGGCTTTTGTTGTTCACATATAGAAATGTTGATGATTTATGTGGCTTTATTTTGTATCCTGCTACTTTGCTGAATTTGTTAATTGTTTCAAGTAGTTTTTTAGATGATTTTCGTGTGTTCTCTAATCATATCATCATATCATCTGCAAAGAATGAAAGCTTTGCTTCCTCATTGCCAATTCTAATTCCCTTAATTTTTTTCTTCTCTTGTTGATTAAGGTAAAATTTCTAATACTATATTGAATAGTAATGGTAATAGTAATAGTAAAGCATCCTTGTTTCACCCTTGATCTTATTGGAAATGCTCCTAGTTTATCTCCATTACATATAATATTTACTGATGGTTTTAGGTACATTCTGCTTATTATTTTAAGGAAAACTCCATTTGTTCCTATACTCTCTTGTATTTTTTTGTTTGTTCTTTGCAAGGCAATGGGGCTAAGTGACTTGCCCAAGGTCACACAGTTAAGGAAATATTAAGAATCTAAGACCAAATTTGCAATCCAATCTTCCTGTCTCCAAGGCCAGTGATCTCTCCACTGTGCCACCTAGCTGTCCCTAGTGTTATGCTGTATTTTATCAATAGCTTTTTCGGTATCAGTTGAGATAATCATATCATCTCTGTTGGTTTTGTAATTCAATCAGCTTCTCCTCTAAGAATTTGGATGCTATACCACTAGATGCATATATATATATATATATATATATATATATATATATATATATATGTATATGTATATATATATATATTATATATATAAAGAGTAGTTAATATAGATGCATATATATGCATATATATAATATAGATGCATATATATATATTCAATAATGTTATAATTTCATTGCCTATGGTGCCTTTTAAGAAGGTATCCCTTTTAATGAGATACATTTTTGCTTTTGCTTTGCTGAGATCATGATCATTATTCATTATGTTTTTACTTCTGCTGAAGCATATTATATTTTGCTCCAGCCTTTTACCTTTGCGTGTATCTTTTGCTTCAATGTGTTTATTGTAAATAACATATTGTAGAATACTGATTTTTATCTATTCTGCTATTTGCTATTTCATGAGAAGGTTCATCCCACTCACATTTGTAGTTATGATTACTAATTATTACCTTCCCTGTTATCTTTGCCCCATTTGCACTTTTCTCTTTCCTTTCCTCTTATTCCTTCTCATTAATGTTTTTCTCCCTTTCCCCTTTAACTTTTGTTTTAAATTTTAATTTTCAGTTTACTTTCACTTAAACCTTTGCCTTCACTTTTATCAGTACTTTCTTCTCTTTTCTTTCCTTCCCCCCCTACCCTACCTCCCTGTAGAATAGGATACACTTTTAAACCCAATTGAGAATGTATCTTATTCCCTCTCTGGGCCAAATCTATTGAATAGGATTTACTTGGTGTTCATATCTTCCCTTATTTTCTCTGCTATAATAGGTCCTTAAGCTTCTTCACCTGATGCTATTTATCTACTTTTGCATATCCTTTTCCTTCTTTTAAAGTGCTATCAATCAAAGTACAATTAATCAAAGGCTAATTGATTGCTTAATAAGCTCAAAGTATTATCAAAGGTTAATTGATTGATTATTTGATTGGTTGATAAGCAGCATTACCTCAAAGTCATTAAGTACCCTCCCCTCTTCTATCTCATCAGAAATACACTTCTCTTGAGTCATGAATCTCATCAAATTAAAATACCTTTCTCCTTTTCAAGTGCCTTCCATGAACACACAATCCTCATGAGTCAAAGCATTATGGAAAGTCAAATCATTTCATGATCCATTTGTAACCCCCTTCCCCTTAAGCATACTAACACTCCTGCTCCTTTAGCTCCCCAATCTTGGTACATAAATCCTCATTAACTAAAGTATGGATTAAGATAAAATCACTTCCTAATCTCTTTATATGCAAACTTTCTAAGTAGGTTCCTATCCTCTGTGCTAGGATGCAACAAACCTCTAAGTATCTAGTAAAGTCACTTCCACTTTAATTAAGTATAGGACCTCAAAGTATTCTGAGTAAGGGGACATTTGGAAGGTCTCTCTTAAGAACTTTACAATTGATTTTAAGGTATGCAAGACACTGTCACAGGACCACCCAACATAGGATACCTTCCTCAGAGAAAGTACTAAGCTCTACGAGCAAGACAAAATTAAAGTATGTCAAAGGGATTATGAGACACATAAATTTAGAGAGAAAACATTTCACCTGGACTATTTTTGTATGAACTGTGATAGAACATTTTCAATTTGTATTGGTTTGATCAGTCACAATTGGATTCCCCCTAATTTATCTCAAAAATAGTAATGTTATTTTGGTTTTCTTCAGTAGAAGAACCAACCATATCCATATGCTCTTAAGTACAGTCTCTTTAACTATATTCAGTCTTTTAACTATCTAAGAGAAATACAGTTCTCAAGAGTTATAAGTTTTATCTTCCCTTGTAGAGTTGTATACAATTTAATGTTCTTGACTATTTTTTCCCTTTCTATTTACCTTTTTATACATCTCTTGAGTCTTGTATTTGAAGATTGAATTCTCTGTTCAGTTCTTGTCTTTTGATCAGGAAACTTTGGAAATCCTCTATTTCATTGAATATACATTTTTTCTTGACAGAATTGTGCTGAATTTTTCAGAGTAGTTAAATTTTTGGTTGTAATCCAAGTTCTTTTGCCCTCTGGAATACCATTTTCCAGTCCTCTGATGCTTCAGTATTGAAGCTGATAAATCCTGTTTAAGTCTGATTGGGCTTCCTTTGGATTTAAGTTGTTTCTTTGGCTACTTGGAATTTGGTTATGATAGTTCTTGGAGTTTTTATCCTGGGGTCCCTTTTTGGAGTTCTGTATATTCTTTCAATATCTTCTTGATCTAGTTGATTTGGACATTTTCCCTGATATTTTCCTGTACGGTATTTTCCAGGCTCTTTTTCTGATCTAGACTTTCTGGGTAGACCAATAAATCATAAATTATCTCTTCTGGATCTATTTTCCAGGTCATTTTTCCCCTAAATGGGAAACTTGACTTTTTTTTTCCAATTTTTTTCAGTCTTTTTACTTTGATGAAATCTTATAGTCTCATAGATTCATTGGTTTCTATTTGTCCAGTTCTAATTTTTAAGGTTTTATTTTCTTCAGCTAGCTTTTGTGATTCTTTTTCCAGTTGGTTAATTTTGCTGAGTAGCTCCTGGGATATAGGGAGTATAGATCCAGATGTTTTGAGCCGGGGCTGGGGTCTGATCCCTGGCTTATCACTGGTCAAGATTTACTTCTGCAGAGGTTTGTTTCCTTCTTTATGTCCAGGTTCTGCCTATGTAATGGTTGGTTCCTAATCTAGTCCAGTCTGTTGCCCCAGTGTTCCCAGAGTTCATATTTTGTTTTGGGATGGGAGTCTCCTTGCTGGCTTCCTATCTAGCTGCTAGGACCTGTGTTATGGTCTAACTGCCGGAACTTGGATTGCACTGTGTCTAAAAGTCTACTGCTGACTTTCCTCTCTCGAGACCACCTAAAATAGTTTTTACTTCCTCCTTTCCCCTGAAGAGACATATTTTCACTGAAGATCCTCCATGATTTCTACGTTTGCATACTTGTTTCTATTTTGTCTTTTTTAATGTCTGTGTAAAGGCTTCATTTAATGTTATGTAGGTAAAAGAAAAAAAAAGAAAAAAGAAAAAATGTTGTATAGATAGGTTTCCTTGTTAACATCATATTTTTGAATTCCACTTTCTGACCCATTAAGCTAACCTTTTTAATTTTGTAAGATGAGATTATCCCATTCATATTCATAGTTATATTTAAATTTTCTATTTCTCTCCACACTATTTTCATTTTCTCCTCCTTTCCCCCTCATTCCCTTTTTATTACCTCTTTTCATGATACTTAATAGATTGTCTATTCTTATTATCTAGTTCTAATGTGAGTGAGCTGCTTTTCTTTCATGATTTCTTGAAATGTGATATCTAGGCTCTGCTTTTAGTCATCTTTCATATATAATATGTTCAATTCATATGATGGTCACTTTCAGAAGTCCAGTGGATTTAAAATGATCTCTCTTTTATTTTTGTTTGACTTTGTTTTTAATATTTCTTGTTTACTGAGGCATTAACTTCTCTTTTATTCTTTATAAATTTGAGAAAGTCTGTTATTTGGGTGAGCTTTTGTATCTTTTTTACTACACTGTTAAATCTCTTTTAAAATCTCTCATAACTCTCACTTCTTTTCCTATTCTTTCATCTATATCATTCATTTCATATATAATATTATTATTTATGAACTCTTTAAAAATTCTTGCTTTATTTCTTATAGATTTCTATTTGATTTTATGGGTACATTGAGGCTTTGCAGGTGTTTGGGAGTTACTCTCCCTTTTGGGCATCCCTAAAATCTTATTGAGTTTTTATCCTTTTTTTTTTTGTTTGGTTGTTTTCTCAATCATCTAACATTATGTCCCAAATTAGGACTAGGTTTCATGTACTTTTGGTGGGACACTTGTGACCTTGTATTGTCATCAACTATCTTATCCACATATAATTATGTTATCTCATATTCTGCTACTGGTGTCACACCAATTTTCTTGCTATAAGATTCTCTCGTCTTGGTTAGAAAGAAAAAAACTACCAAATTCTTCTGTTCTAGGATTCTGTCTCATATTCTGTTTCCTTAGAAAAATGGTTCTGAATCTTAGTCCTTTCCTTCCCCTGGGTTTTGAGTGGCAGGACTTCATCTAGGGGTTGAGTCTATGCTCTTAGATTATCTCTTCCAAGGATTAGAAGTATATCACTAAACTCCTGTTCTTCATATCAGATATCTGTTCTTGATGGTTAAAGAAGTAGAACTCTGTCTTCTGCACCTGGGGTCTCTTTTAGATTTGAGTTAGCCTGTTTGGATCCTAAAAACTGGCTCTTTAACAGCAGGTTATTTTTATTTTGCCCTTATCTTTGCTTGTGGGTTGAATTGTGATATTGTTCTGTAAAAAACATTTATTGTGGCTTCTTCTTAGAGTTCTGTTTACTGCTCAGTTTGGTGTTCACCTGTTTTTTTGTTCCTGTAGTTAATAGGGGAGTTGCATTGTTTTCTCTTGTTCCACCATCTTATCTGGTCTTTCTATTCTTGAACAAGGATTCTTTCTAGGTGGGATACACTTACACAAAAACGAACATATGTAATAGTATATAATGTATATTATTGTATATGTACATTATGTACATATGTACATATATTACATATTCAATGCTATATGTGTTATATAGTAAATAGAATATAACTCTTATGTATGTATTTTGACATTTATAATCTATCTTTGACTAATCAGATAATTGGAGACAAGGTGATATAGAAGGTGAAGGTGATTCTTAATGAAGTAAGGCTTTTTGAGTCAGTAAAATTCTGGAGGAAAAGCAATGGCTTGGCTCAAATTGTCTATGTAAATCTTAATTTCTAAAAAGTTTTCAATGACAATTTTCAAAAATCTACTAACTCATGAAAATAGACTAGAAGAATCCATTCTATTACCAAAGAAAATATTGGTTTAGTTGAGGGATATCTTTTACTCTATAGGCAAGCTTTTCCTGTTAGTGGGCATATCTTTAGAATTGATCCCTGTGGAAACAGTCCAAGTTTACTCATCAGGAGGTGTTATCAAATTCTCCTCAAAGACCCTGCAGAAGGTTTTAAAGGTTTCTAATTTAATTTTTTTTAACACATTCTTTGGTTTCTGGGGTGCAGCGGGAGGCAAGTTATAATTATATTTAGACTTGTTTTACTTTTGTCCTGCTTCCTTATATTTCTTTTGATAATCATGGCTTGTTCTGATGATTACCTCCATCTAATACTCCAAATTGATCTGATTTTCAAAGACAAAAAAGAAATTACCAGAGCCAGGGAATTTTACCTGACTAGGTAGATTTATTGTTTCCTCTGAATGTTCTGTGGTTCAAATAGCTTTCTGGATCTAGATGTTTTACTTGAAGGAAATAACAGAAGCTTAACTGAGAATTTTCTTTCTTTCTTTGTTCCTTAGTTCATTCCTTCATTCCTTCGTTTCTTTCTTTCTTTCTTTCTTTCTTTCTTTCTTTCTTTCTTTCTTTCTTTCTTTCTTTCTTTCTTTCTTTCCTCCTTTCTCTGTTTCTTTCTTTCTTCCTTGCCCCTCCTTCTCCTCTTTCTTTACTGTTTCTTGTCTTTGTTGGATTTGATGGCTATTAAAGTTCCTTCATATTCTGTGATTCTATGAATCTCTGTTTCTTTTCTCAGATTCTTTTGTGGCATATGTCTATAGTCCTTCATACAGGGGAGAATGAGACTCAGGATCATTTGAATTTGGGAGCCGTTATAGGGCTAAAACTTATCAGTTGTTCACACTAAGTCTAGCAACAACACAATGAGCCTTCGGAAATGGGGGACTAGTGGACTGCCTAACTGGGGGAAAACTTGTTTAACTTGGAAAAATGGAGTGAGTTATAGCTTCCAGAATCATTGATATTCAGATTTGATCCATATATGATCACAGTGCTTATAACCTTGGCATGATACATAATGGAAAATAGAAGCTTTTTTATAAATATTCATATTTTTATAAGCATTTACACTTATATACATTTACAAATACCCTTTTCTGACTTGGGCATAGTATGTACATAATTTATTAAAAACAACTTGAACACAGAATTGTATTTATACAATCTAAACTCTAGCAATGTATACAAATGCAGAGTGACTACAAGTCCATGCTGAGGTAAGAAAACTCCATCTACAAATACTCTACAAATACAAAATACTTAGCACCTCACAATGCATACTCTGAACTTAATTAATATATACTTTGAACTTAAAAAATGACTCATTATAAGTACTTATTCATTTGAAGCAGTAAGAGGGACCTGAATCAAAAAGCTAGGCAACAGTCTTTTATCAATTGGCAAAACTAAATAGTGATTATTGTTTCCTGATTTCTCTGCAAATTGTCTGTCATGAAATCTATCCTAAGACTCAATTTGTTTCTTCTTGTCTTCAACAACAACAACTATAACAAACAATATTAATAGCCAATATTTATATAGTACTTTAAGAATTTCAATATTTTCATTTTTAGTCCTAGCAACAAGTCTGTCTGATGGGTTTAATATTATTATTATTACTATTATTATTATTATTACTACCTTCATTCTACAGAAGAATAAACTGAGATTAAGAGAAGTGAAATCCCCAGGGTCACATAGTTTGGTTTGAATCTGTATCTTTCTGACTCCAAGTCCAGTGCTCTATGCTGCCTCATGCTGCCTTCCAAAAGCTGATTGTCTCTTCTTTTATAAATAGTTAAATATAGCACCCTAAATTTGAAAATGAATACCAAATTATTTTCAAACAGAGTGCCCCTACTTAAGAAATTATAGCCGATTATTTTTACCATCCATCCCTAAAACAAGAATGAAAAATATGCGATGGGATTATAAGAGGCTAGGACAGAAGGCATGAGACTGAGAATACTGCGTCTATGATGAAAAGTAAAAAAAAAAAAGCTTTTAAGTTCAGTATGGCCAAATTCCCCTACCCCCTTTCACAAATTGTTCAATTGGTTTTGCTTCTGCTTTATTTTGGAACTTTCCAAGTAAATCCAGTCTGATCCACATGAATACTTTGGAGAGATATAAGATGTTCCCATATCTTAGTAAGCACAGATAGTCATTGCTAGGTCTGACCAGAGAATCTATGACTTAACTCTCAGCAATCAGAACAGTTTATCACCCTGTTTGAGGATTTTTTAATTGATATATGTAGCATTTACTGTTGAATATAAATATCATCCTCTACTTTTTGTTCTCCTAAGTAAAATGATACTCTTCTTTCATCTTCCTTTCCCCCAGTTTTTCATTTTTCAAAAAAAGAATTATTTCTTCCTTCTTCCTTTAAATGCCTTCAAATAATTTTCACAAAATTCATTTATCAAATATATTAATGTTCAAAATCTAATTTAATTTGGTACATAGCACTTTAAGTAGATTTATTCAATATTGTTGAATCAATGAAGCTAATCCTCAAATTAGGTAGACCCTCAGATTATTTAGTTCAATCAGAAATCCACCATTGATTTTAATGAATATGCACTGTTTGTTTAAAATTAATTGAACTGATTTGGCTTTAATTCTTTTCTATGTATGAGAAAAAAGGATTATAAATTAAAATGGTATTATTGTTGCTATATTGTTATTTGAATCCATAAAATATAGAATATTATTTCAAATGGAATTATTGTTATTATATTGTTATTTGAACCCATAAAAATATGAAATTCCTTAGTTAAATTGACTCAAGCTGTTCTCTAAAATAATGAGTTTGGAGAAAATAATGAAGAGGGAAATGAGCAGAATCAAGTGAGCTTTGTGTTCAATAAGAGCAATATTGTTTTAAGGAATACTTGGAGCAAATAAGCTATTTTGTCTATTATAAATACCCAAATAAACTATAAAGGGCATATGAAGAAAGACACTAATTGAATCCAGAGAAAGAACTGATCAGAAGAAGAATATATAGAATGATTTTTGTCTAATGGTCATCATCTGTAGGGTGAGGTGATGTGGTGGGGAAAAAATGAAAACAACATAATAATTTTATTATATATTTGAAAAGAATAGCAAGTTGTGCATAGTAGACTTAAAGTTTCATGTACAGTCATCTTTAGTTATATAACTACTTTATGAAAATGCTTGTTTTATTCCTTAAATTAAAAATAAAATTAACAAAAAAAGAAAATAATGGCCTTATGAAGAGATTTTTTTGTTCTGCTATTGTATTATAACTCTTGTGACATGGAAGCAAATACTTGATTGTTATATAATTTGCATTTGAACATATGATAATGGCATAATTAAATAAAATAACTAACAAATCAAATTACTTTACTATTAAACAATTGTTTTATGTCAATATCTGATATATTGGTTTTACTTCCCAAGTAAGGATAAATAACAGCATCAAAGATTTAGAACTGGAAAGAGTCTTATAGGTGAGCTATTCTAGTCTGCTTATTTTGTAGAGGATTTAACTGAGTCCAAGAGAGCTTAAGTGACTTTTTCAAGAGCATACAGATAATAAATGACAGAATTGTGATTCAAACTTTTGTCCTTGGATTTCAAGTCCAGAGCTCGTTTCACTGGACCATGTTACTTCTTCAATTTGTATTCATTTTTCTTTCAACAGAATTTGCGAATTTGTCTTTTTTCTCAAAAAATTCAATACCATTACATATTTTTATACCATTTCTCAGTGAGACATTTAAAGCATCCCTCAATTCAGGAGGCTGTGGTAGAAGATATTCCAACAAATATGTCAGTTTGGAGATAAAGCATAACAACAGTGCAAAAGCATAGTTAAGATCAGACTAGAAATGAAATTCTGTAAAAATAAATTGCATTGCCTGTCAATTTTTTCTGATTCTATGACTTTATTTTATAAATATGTTGCTAAATATAAATTGATTGTAGAATAAATAGAACTTGAAATGCTTTCTTTGTGTAGAGATTTCACTGTAATTAAAAAAATATTTTATTTTAAGGTTGACACAAGATGGAGGCTAAGTGACTGATTGTGCCTGATCTCTACTCTTCAATACTCAAGAGATTTATCAAACAAAGCTAAATAAAAACAACAGAAAGAGAGTAAAAGAAATTATTCAGAAAAAAACTCAAATACATTAAATAAATTGGGGCCATTAATCATTTTTCTCCTGATACTACTTCTGACTTGAGATTTCCCAGTGTTCCCTCTCCTCATCTCTTTGCATAGGTACATTCCTGCTTCCTATTTCCTTCTCTACAGTTTTCAACTGCAATATTAATTAAAGTCTTATGTTTTAGAATGTAAGCTCCTTAAGAAGGGGGAATGGTGTCTTACTTTTTTTGCCTCTATTCGTATTCCCAGCAACTACCACAGTACCTGGCACATTGTAATTGCCTACTAAAAGCTTTTTGATTAATTAAAAATTTTGGAAAATTATTAGAAAATCTTTCTAAACAAAACTAACATTGAAAGCAGAACTCAAGGGATGGCTAGGTGGAGTAGTGGATAGAGCACTGGCCCTGGAGTCAGGAGTCCCTGAGTTCAAATTTGGCCTCAGACACTTAATAATTACCTAGCTGTGTGGCCTTGGGCAAGCCCTTAACCCCGTTTGCCTTGCAAAAACAAACAAAAAAAAGAGAGAGCTCAGATGATCAATCTAAAATCACTAGTTCTTTAGGAAAATACAATGAAACAAAAACCTGATTATTATTTTCTGAAAATCTTATGAGAAAATCACATGACAAAATTATGCAAAAATATTTATAAAGAAAATTTATATTTCCAGATAGAGTGAAAAGTACAGATTGTACTTTGGTACAGAAAAGTACATCCATAGTGTGCTATCAGGGATGAGTAACAATTTTGTTGCTGTTGAGTTGTTTTTCAGATGTGTTTGACTCTTTGTGATCCCATTTGGGACTTTCCTGGCAAAGATACTGGAGTGGTTTGTCATTTCCTTCTCCAGTCCCTTTTTCAGATGAGGAAACTGAGGTAGAATTAAGTGATTTGTCTGGGGTCACACAACTTGTAAATGTTTGAGACCAAATTTGAACTCAGAAAGAGGAGTCTTCCTGATACCAGGTTCAACATTTTATTCACTGTGGCACCCAGCTGCTCTAGATAGATCCAAAAGTGTAAATGCTTTGAATGAAAATGCTTTGTATATATGTATATATGTATGTACACTCATGGGATCTATAGGAAAACATTAAAATCCAAAGGCTATTTTTGCAAGGCAAATGGGGTTAAGTGGCTTGCCCAAGGCCACACAGCTAGATAATTATTAAGTGTCTGTGACCGGATTTGAATCCAGTTACTCCTGACTCCAAGGCCAGTGCTTTATCCACTATGCCACCTAGCCACCCCAGAAGTAGCAATCTTTTAACCCTAAAATAATTTCTATGTATTAGTGAGTTTTAGGACGCAGAAACATTAGAAATAATGAGCAGAAAATAATTTAAACATAGCCCTATCTCTATATCTATCTAAGGTTTTTGGCTCTCTTTGGTCTAGGATTATTGAGTAATAATTATCATTAGCTTATTGCCATAGTTTTAATTTTACTCTAATACTCAATTTAAAAACATTCAGTAAATTTAAGGGATTTTATCTTGAAAGTCATACTTTTTGTATTGATGTCTTTAATGCCATATTGAGTGACATGGTGACAAAGTTGAACAAAGCAAAAATTCCAAATGAAAAAGCTTATTAAAAGATAGGCTATTTAATAGCCTGGCCAATGAGAATTTTCAGAGCATGAATTTCCTGACATTTGGAAAATTATAATTCTTTATACACAATAAGATATTTAGGAGATGAGAATGTGTTTGATGTTTTCAGAAGGGGCACTGAAAGCATTTGAAAAACATTTCCTTTTCAACAATCTAAATTTGCATTTTTATAGAGTGTTAGACCTGGAGTCAGGAAAACTTGAATTCAAATTTGACCTCAGACACTTATTAGATATGTAAGCTGTTTACAAGTTACCCTCTGTTTATCTCACTATCTTCAACCACAAAATGAGGATAATAACAGCACCTAAGTATTGTGAAAATCAGATGGGATATTTGTAAAATGCACATATCACTGTGCCTTCACAGTGATTAAATGTCACTCTAAAAATACTTATCTCTCTTCCTTCTTTTTTACTGTGATATTCATTTTTGTAAACAAAAGTAATTTATATAATAATAATGTCCTGTAGTATTAATAGAGAAAAATTGACTTTCAAATTGTTGTACATCATAAGTTCAAATAGGAAAAAGGAAAGGAGGGTTAAACACTAATTCTCCAAAAAAGAATTTATTGAACACCAATATTGTGTACTTCCTCTGTATGGAATTCAAGAGAAATTGCAGACACAGTCCTATGAACAAGAAATGCTTTAGAAACTTGCACATCCCTTGATTAGATTCTCCTATTTACAAAAAGTGAAGTACCTTAGGTTGAACAAAGATTTAATGAATTGAAAACTTCTAAATACCTGATATTTCATAAATGTGAATATTAAAGTGAATATAATTGATACTTTTTTGTTTAGGACTATTTGCTTGTGAATTTTGTCTAATAGCCAAAAATATATATTCTCATGTATGATGGTTCATGCCCATAAACTTTTCTGCTGAGAAAGCTGAAGTTGGTGGATCACTTGACTTCAGTTCTGAGCTTTAGGGATAAGGTAACTTTGTATAACTGTGGTTGGCTCCAATATGGGGACAATCTTTAAGAAGAAGGACAGTAAGATGCACACCAATGGATGAAATGGAACAGGGCAAAACTACATTACCATTTACAGTGACATTAAACCATTAGCAGTTACACTTCCAGTACAAGCAAGTCTCAAAAAAAAAAAAAGAAAAAAGTCACCAGACATTGAGGTAAGCACTGATATTAAAAGAATAGACAAACACATAAACAAGCCAGTCCCTACCCACAAGAAACTCACATTTTAAAGGAAAAGAAATCATTTAATTAATAAATATTTACGAATAGATGGAAGGTAATCTCAAAGGGGAAGTCTATGGTTAAAAAGATTTGGTAGGGAGGAGAGCAATGGAGGAACCTTTCAATGAAGGTGGGGGTTGGAGTTGTATATTAAAGGAAAGCAGGGAAACAAAGAGGCCAAGAAGAGGAAGTAGAGCATCAAGGAATGTGGAATATACTGTACAAAGGTACAGAACCAAGAGGAAATCGCTTAAATGAGCAAAAAATACTGAAATGTAGCCAGATCATAGAGTTTATGTAAATCACTTGAAGAGGTTGAAGGAATCCACTTATGAAGAGCTTTGAAAGACAATATGTTTGATCTGGAAATAATCAGAAGTTATTAGAGTTTATTGTGTTGGGGGCAGTGAGGAGTTGGCACCTGAGTCGACCTACTGCTTCAGGAAGATTCCTTAAGCAGTTGAGTGAAGGATGAAATGAATACAGTATAGAATAGACTGGAGCAACTAGGTGGCTCAGGGGATAGAGTGCTGGGTCTGGCCTCAGAAACTTACCAGTGCAAGTGGTGACCTGTGCAAGTCACTTAACCTTGTTTTCCTCACTTTCCTCATCTATAACATGACATGGAGAAGGAAATGGCAAATCTCCAGTATCTTTGCTAAGAAAACCTCAAATAGGTTCATGAAGAGTCAGACACAATTGAAATGATTGAGCAACAATAACATAGAATAGGTTGGGATTGGTTTGCCATGGAATGGGGACAGAGAAGGGAGGACATTATTGTCAATGTAGTAGTAGTGATGGCCCTAGTGTAGAAATGAGGAGAGGAGGGAATGCAGATTATGATGAAGAAGAAGAATAGGGTAAGGGATCATAAAACATAGGGGAAAATGGAAAGATAAAAAGTTAAGAGAATATTAAAGTTTACAAATATGAAAGTAAAACAAGTATGAGTAATGTTAATATCACAGCTAAGACAATCTCTGAATAGAGGATTAGATCATGGGAATTGAGCAGATTGAGGAACTGGGAATTTACAGCATTTGAGAGGGTATGTAGGGAGTAATTCTCAAAAATATTCTTTAACCCTTAAATTTTTATTCAGTAAAGGGATTATGGTTATGGAATTTCAGGTTGCCTCTATAGGAGAATGTTTTTATGTCTGTCTGTCTATCAACATATATCCTATGTATTGCCAGGTATAAATTTGTACTCAGAAAGTAACAAAATATTGCATCAGAACAAAAGACGAATTAGTCATGTAGCAAGAATGACCATTAACAGATGGACTGCACATATGTCCCACTGGTACTCAATTTAAAAAATCTAGAGAAACAGCAATTTACCACTAGCCAGTTAAATGATCCTCTACTAAGGGATTTATAAGGGAAGATATACACAAGTATTACACAGAGGAGAAAGTATGCAGACTTTGGTCTGCCTAGTTAAAGAACATTCCAACATCAATAAGATGACAGGTCATGAAAAGCACTGAAATTAAAAACAGATAACATTATCATTCACAACTTTTTACTACTTGTTTCCTCACTATGGAATAAATGTAAAAAGTGATGATTTTTAGAAGAATGTTTCTCCCCCTCTGCCTCATCCCATGCCTAGAATTGATTGAGAGGACTATTTCATCTTGGTCTTTCTATCACTTAACAGTGTCTTATATATAGTGAGTGCTTAATAAATGATTGCTTGATTGAAGCTGCTGAAAAAAATTAGAGGAATATCATGAAATAAAACTGAATTTACTGCAAGTTTATATTATATAATCTCAGCTGGGGGCTCTCACTGTGGCAAAGCATTTTTTATATCACCCTAATTGATTCATTGTTCTATTCATCATAGTGACTATCCTATGCAAGATACCTTATCTCCCATCTCTACAATTTTCATTTCTCTCTTTTTCTTTATTTCTACCTCTTGGCTTCCCTGATTTCCTTCATACCCTGAAAGAATCCTTTCCCAGTTATCTTTGATCTTTGCACATTTATCCTGACTATTTTGGGTTCATACATATTTGCTGGTATATTGTTTTCCCATTATAGTCTGAGATCATTGAGAATATATAGTTTTTGGTTTTTCCTTGTATCACCAGTGCTTAGTACTTTGCCTGATGCACAAAATAGGTACTTCATATTTGCTAGTTGACTGATGGTTCAAATCAATCTATTATGTCAAAGCAAATTGAACCCATCCCCTCTAGACAGCTGGCCAAAAGAAAAGGCATAAACAGTTTAAGAAATACAATGGACCACAATCTGAAAAATATTCAAAATCCTTAATGATTAGAGAAAATCAAATCAGAGCTACTTTATGCTTACCAGATGATACAAAAATGGTGCAAAAAGCAATATTGTAGAGATTTGGGGAAATCAATCATGTTAATTTGTTGCTGGTTGACTTATGAATATGTTCAAGCATTTGGGAAAATGGTTTGGAATTATTCAAAGAAAATTATTGATTATTGATGGTGTTGTACACTGGAATTACATCCCCAAAGGATGTTATTAACAATTTGAAAATGAACAAAAATATTTGTAGCAACATTATTTGTGATAGGATGGCAAAGTGGTGATCAACTCAGTCACACTAACTGTATGACTTTGAATAAGTAGGAGTTGTTTACCTTGATGGAAAGAAAGATGAAGGTCTTCTCTTGGACTTCACCTTTACCAATGAAATTAGATATCTGTTGCCCCCACTTCCAAATTGTGATAACAAATAACTGGAACTAAAATGCAAAGTGTAATTATAGAATAGTTGAAAAATATGGTATGTGAATAAAAGAGACCCATCATTATGTCATAAAGAATGACAAATGTGAAGAATTAAGAGGAAAAACATATAGAAAGATATATGAAATAATACTGAATGAAGAAACTAGAACCATTCATCCTCTCTCCCTTTCCCAATCCCTCAACATATTCAGTGGCTGCAAGTAATTAAAATGATGTTAACAAGAAGAGATAATAAAATTCTGTCAACTATAATAGCAATGCTAGTACCATACCATTGAAGACAAAGGGCACATACCTTCTTTCTGTGAAAAATCAATAATCTAACTATAATTTGGGGAATGTACTTTGTAAATGGGGTTTAAGAACTTGTTTGGAATTATCTATTGTTTCAAAACAAAATGTGCTAGTAAGTTTTAACAAATAAAACAAATGAAAAAGGTCACGCAGTTCCAAATTTAAAACATAAAGAAAAATTTATAACATTGAAAGTACTGACATGTTATTTTATTAGTATTTAGGCTTTTGTATTTTTAAACCCTTGTTCCATTTGGGATAATTGCTTTTAAAATAAAGTATATGTAACCAATATTTGTGCTATTACCTAATTTGTATTTTTGTCTATATCTACACACACAAGCATACAAACATATATGTATCTGCATATATATTTAGGATTATATAAATATATATACAAACATATGAAATAACAGAAAGTTATCTACTTCAGGATTAAATCATATTGTCTCAGTTAAAGAGCTACTACTTTGGACATGTTGGCACCAGGAATGTACTGGTAAATATTTAATAACTAAATCTCTATAAAAAAATCATCTATAACATATTTTTGACATTATCAAATTTTTTTCTGTATCACTAGTCATCCAATAAACCAATAAATCAAGCTTTATTATTTGTAATATTTGCAGATATCTGAGGTATAAAATGCTTACAATGAAAATTTAACAGCCGGATCCAACATACCCCTGGTTGGCTTCAATCCATTATACCACTACCTCAGTTTCAATTCATTCTTTGTGATTCATCTATTAAACACCAAAACATTGTTATTGTTCTTGTTGTGGTTTGTCTTTTTTTTTTCCAAGAGGACCTATAACATCAGGAAAGTAATGTTCCGTTGTGCAATGTCACCAACCTCAATCTCCTCAGGAGTCATCAGGATACAGTGGCAAGTTATAGATCAGGACGACTAGAGATGACTCTGGATGCAATGGGGGACTTTATCATTTTTAACCTAAGATTTTTTCCCCCAGGTCTCAATTTGTCTGAGGCAGCCCATTCAGTGATTAAGGCTAAGTAAAAAATGAGTGAAAGAAAGGCCTCTTTTACCTAGTCAAAAAGTATCAATCTGGTGGGGTTGCCATTTACATTCACTCTGAGCCTTCAGAACCTAAACAATGACCAAGTGAGGCCTGGGCTGAGATCTATTGTTGGTCAAACAATGAAAATCAGATTGTCTTAAAAACCTTTATTCTACATGCAAAGCAGAATGTCAGTCGAAGCATTACCCTGGCATTTTTTCATATAAGCTTTGAATTCCAAGGTGGCCATTAATAAATTGTATAATAGAACTTTTTAACTAATTCCATGGTGTCATTATGCTATATCCACCTGAGATAACAACTTGGAACATTGGAACATTTACTTAGTTGCTCAAGATATTGGAATGTTCTTTGTAATTAGATTCTATAAACAATCTGTGTGACCTAATGTATCTCTTTTTCAGAAGAGTTAATTTGCTTGCTGCTTTAAAATGTTCTTATTTTAAAAAGAAGGTAAAGATTTTAGGATGTGACATAGGCATCAGCATATTAATAAGCAAACAGATCTTTGAAAAATAATAATTAGGACTGTCAAGAAATTTAGAGGTTCAAATTCCTGTTTTAGAAATTAGGAAAATGAGACTAAAGAAGAGAAATAATTTGCACAAAGTCCCAGAAGAAATAAATAAAAAAGTTTGAATTCAAACCCATGTCTTCTGATTCCTAAATCAGGGCCTTTTCCATAACAACACAGGATTAAATTATGAAACTTTGGGGAAAAATAAAACCAAGCTGCCAGGTCAAGAGGCAGTTCTCAGAGAAAATAATCTACCATTGCGTTTTCTCCATTTTGTTTCTGCTAACTCCCGATGCTTGAAAGTACAAACAAGATAAAATGCACAGTTGCACATCAGAGTCCAATACAACTTTAAATGTAGTTTGGAGAAAGATGGTCTAAACTTGTAATCATGAGTCATTTATTTATTTCCTTCCAGCAAGACTCAATCTCATTTCCCCAAAGCATCATTTGTTTCTTAATTTACATATCAAATCTTATCTGATTATTGTAAATATTTTTTATTCTTACAAAAAATTATTGCCCAATAACATGATACTTATATGTATATGATGCATGATATAATGTAATATAGTATAATTTATAGCATATAATAATATGTGAATATGATATATAGTACATGGCAATGTATACATATTATAAGTAAAGATTCTGAGTCATGGCTGTGGGGCACACTACTATGCTTTCAGTTATCTCAAGGAGTATCAGAAAAGTTCTCAGTCACTACTAAGTTAAATTTAATTTGCATTAATTTTTAAAAAAAGATATCAAATGATTTTGGGTTAATCAGGTGAAGAGGGATGTTGAGAAGTCAGACCCATAAAGATGGATACCATACTGACTATTTTTTAGAAGGGAAGAATAAGTACATAAATGATTATGATTTATGGGAGAGTGAAACTAAGAGCATAGGTAGCTTTAGGCAAAGTGCCATGTGACATTGAAGAGGGAGACATCTCTTTTCATCTTTCTTTTCCCCAAGTCATAGCTGGGTGCTTAAGGAAGATATCCTGGCTCCAATGGCAAATAAATTGACTTTGAAGGATGAGGATTTCAGCAAATATGGGAAGATACATTTTAGGCATGGGGGGATAGTGTGAGAAAAGGCTCTGAAATGAGAGAGAGAAGGTAGGATTAAGGCAAAGACATGGAGAACACTTTAATTTGATTAGAGTGTAGAAAATATGAAGGAAACTTCATAATCAATAATACTTCAGAATAAATACTTTTGGAAGGGATCTCAGAGACCATTTAGTTCAATCCATATCTAAGATGGGGACTTTTTCCTACAACATTATGAAGAAATGATGGTCCAGCCTCTTTTTGAAGACCTTAGATGATACAGTAATCACAAGACAGACCAAATTCATTTTTACATAGTGCTTATTGTCGAGGTTCTTTTTAATGTGACAGCTGTATCCCTGACAATTCTTGGAGAATTCTGACTATAGAGTGCCTTGTTATTCTTTCAAGTTTTCTTGTGGTTGTTTTCAGTAAACATCTATGCATATTATGGTCCAAGTCTCAACTAGCACTACTCTCTTCACCATAAATCACACAAAAGATATAGTCTTAATCTGATCAGTCATTTTAGTTGTGTCCCACTCTTCATAATCCCATTTTGGGTTTTCTTGGCAAAGATACTGGGATGCTTTGTCATTTCCTTATCCAGTTCATTTTGTGTATAAGGAAACTGGGTCAAACAAAGCTAAGTGATTCGTCCAGGGTCACACAACCAATAAGTCTCTGTGGTTGGGATTGAACTCAGGTCTTCCTGACTTTAAGCCTGATACTCTATCCACTGTGCCATTTATGGCTTACAGGTTCTCTGAGTATTTAATTGAGACAAAACAATAAAAATTAAGAGATATAATCAAGCAGTGCATTTGTTCTCTATCCTCATATATTCATAGATATTCTGTTCTATACTTCCTAAGATGATATATCTGAAAGAAATCTCATAGAGAAATGTGGGGTGGGGAAACTATCTCTCAGAATGTGTATGGATAAAATATAAAAACATTCAGTTATTCTCCTATTTCCTTTCTGCAAGTTCTCAATTGTTAGTGCAGGGTTTTTCAGAAGATATCCTTTGTAGCTTCTTAAGGTTAAATATTTCTGAGTTTTGACTCTAGGCTGCTTGCTCTCTCAGTGTGGAGTCTGTCGCTTTGATTTCCATCTACAAATGTATTCTGTTGCATCAGGATCAGCTACTCAGAAGACTGCAGCCTACAACATCAGAATATTTTTTGTTGGTTTGTTTTTTGAGATCAGATCTATCTTATCCAGGGTTGATATGCAGTAGTAGGTCCAATCCCACTACTGACTGGCATTGGAACTTTGACCTGCTGCATTTTTTTGCTGAGTCTGATTCATCCCTTGGTAGGAAGTCTGGTAACCCTGTGGCTTTTGGGGATCACCCAATTGGTGCCAGATTTAGCAGAGACACCCAGTCACTTTAGCCTGCTGCAGCTTAGAATGCCATAGGACTCTTCTTTCTACAAGCCTCCTTCACTACTAACTTTAACATCTGATGTAATCCCTGCTTCCAAATACAAGTTTCACAAGATTCTAACAGTAGTGCATTTGCCTCAGTTTTCATTGACAGTGAAGCAAGCCAGAAATCATCTGTGAAGGATGACATAATGTGCCCTTATTACACTTACAGTGGACCATATTCTTAGCATTTTTATCTTCTATTCATTAATCCAAATACTCTCTTCTAGACCTGGGATAAACAAATATGATCTCTATTGCACATAATAGATCTTTAAATAATTGAATAAAGTTAGCATTTTATCTTTATGCCTTTTGTTCTCCAGACTAAATATGTCCCTCAACCAAATATTCTATGGTCGGTTGGAGGGGATTATGAAAACCTTAAATCTTGCCAGAGATGAGGGCTTTCCTATGTGGAAGAGAATCATAATCTTTTTTTGTTTGCTTTGTTTTCAGATATGAGGTATCTTGGAGAAAATCATATAGACTGAGAAACTAAGGCCCGCTTATTGAATGCCCCATGTCACATGGTCAATTTGAGGTGGTTCTGAAGACTAGAACCCAGGTCTCTGATTCCTTCTCTTTTGTTCTTTCCATTATGTGACCATTGTGCTGTCATGACAATTGATGAGAATAATGAACATGATCACAAAAAAATTGCTAAAAGAGGTCTTTTTCTAAGAAAAGATAGGTAGCCTAGAAACAAAATTGCAGCTGACTTTTTATAGGCAAAATCTGTGCTATGGTTTAGTGTGTCAGAAAATTGCTGAGGACTTTTAGATGTGATAGAAGCATTGAAACTTGATTTTTTTTATACTCAGTAGCTTCCATCTGGGATGGGCTAGAGGCAGCAGAGGTTCCGCCAAATGTTGAACTAGGAATGGGGGTGGCGGTAGAGATAACTCCTCCAATTAGTCTAACAGTAGATTAGCTATCTCATATCATTTGACACAGAAATATATTCATACACAAATGTTCCTATGTTTCATTTATAACCCAATAAAACACAAATGGGCACCTATATGGAGCAGTGAATAGAATGCTAGGCCTAGAATCAGGAAGACCTGAGTTCAAATCCAGTCATAGATGGTTACCAGTGTGTGAGGCCCTGAAACAGTTACTTCACACTTCCTACCTCAGTTTCCTCATTTGTAAAATAATCTGGAGAAGGAAACAGCAAGTCACTCCAATATCGTTGCCAAGAAAACCCCAAAGGCAAGCATGAAAAGTCAGGCACAATTTAAATGATTGAACACCTCCATCAGCATGCAATGCAAATGAAATGCAGCACAATTACTTTATAGAATAATATACTTTTTGTCTATGTCCCCCAAAGTGGTCAGTGGCATGGTTACAGAATTTCAAAGCACCCTCTGGTGTTTGCTAAATTGTTATAAACCTCTGAATTGGGGTTGGGCAAATTGATGCTTACCTGTCTTCCAGAGAGCAATCATCCTCCTGTAGATGAAATTTGTCTTTAAATGCCCCCAAGCTTCTCTCAGAATAAATGATGCCCTTCATTATTGACATTTGGATCTCATTGCCCTCAGTGGGAGGTATGTGTTTGCTTCTAAAGGAGGAAAGTTCCATGGAAAATCAGAGAATTTATTGTGGAATCTGTATTCAGATGGAGGTATCTGGGAAGAAGAAAAATCGAAAAAGAATTTCAGGAAAAGTTATAAGTATGTAAGATGAATCCCATTTAGAACAGAAAGCTCATTAATTTAACAAAGGATTTAAGACTGAAAATAAAAGAGGGCAGAATGTAGGCTATTTTACTATTTGCTCTATACCATAGCTTCTTAATGAACCATTTTGTGAATAACATGAACCCTATATTTTGTTTCAAAACTCTTGCAATTATCATCACCAATTTTCAAGCTCCCAAGAGGGCATTTTTTGATGATATAATATCATCTGTACTTGGTACTTATAAGGGTCTTGAAGAAATATATTTTTTCATAAATGATAATGGTAAGTGGTCAGAAAATTATTTTGAAATAAGAGAATAATTCACCAGATATGGTGAATTTGAAACAGTTGAATTTTATTTTATTTCAATTTAAATGATCATTTATGACATATGGAAAATCATATAGGATCTGTAGTATGAGTCAAGACTCATCAATGAGTAATACATGGCCCTCTATAAATTAAAAGGAAAATTATCATATATTGCAAAGAGAAGAGAAACTTTTTAAAGTTGTGATAGCAAGGACATTAGTACTGAGCCTAGAGTGATAAAAACATGCCACCTCATGAATAAAGTAATGGAAAAATGGAATTAAGAAAGGTTAGTACTCAAGGTTAGTAATATGTTCAAAATATTCAGATACTTTTCATTTCTCCCATTTATCTAATTACTTTAAAATTTACATGATTTGGGGACTTTTCATTATATTTCTGGCATGAACTACTTGAAGGAAAAAGTAGTTTTTTATTTTGTGTCTTATGGACTAAGAATTTTTTTTCTTGCAGAGGAGAAACAGCTTCCTTGGTGCCTAGGCTTAGGAGATTTTGTTCAACCTGGTGTGTGAAATGGATCCAGTCTCATTTTGGCCATCTGTTTCTTTCATGAACCCCATTTACAAATGACCACTATAGACAAAGTAGACTTTGCTCTTCTACGTCACATTCCCAAACATGTGGTCCTGGCTGTTGCCAGGCTGTTGTGAAAGAAAACCAGAAGATTTTAGAGAATCTGTAGGGTGAGGAAATAATCTTTGAAGAAGGAAAATAGGTTAGTGAAATTGCTTTTGGACTCTGATCAACTCTCTATCCTATACCATATGCTAAAATGTTGTCTAAATAGGAATCATATTTTCAAATATGAAAGCACAATAAAAAATGTGATAAGGCTATCACAAGTTCATCAGTGGAGGACAGAATGCTTTCTTTCCAGGGATGGGGAAACTGACCCACCAGTTGTGTTGGTCTGGTATTGCCAAGGCAATGGCAGGTAGGACTTGAAATTCAATAAACCTAGTGCTTCTTAGAGGTGAATTAATTAAATGTTTGGCCAAATATAGTCCACAAATGATATTATAATATCCACATGACCCTTGGCAGAGAAAATTTTCCTCACCCTTGCCCTAAGAGAAACCAAATAACAATTAGGCATAACATGGATTCATTTCAGGGCATGGACCATTTCTGAGGGATGCTATAGTATGGAGGATTTAGGTCAGTATTAAGACTGACATTGACATGGAAGTGAATATGGCAGCAAGGGCAGGAGCAGAATGCTAAAGATAGGCTACTTCGTTTAAGACTTTACCTCTGGGGGTGGATAGGTGGTGCAGTGGATAGAGCACTGGCCCTGGAGTCAGGAGTATCTGAGTTCAAATCTGGCCTCATAAACTTAATGATTACCTAGCTGTGTGGCCTTGGGCAAGCCACTTAACCCCATTGCCTTGGAAAAAAACTAAAAAAAAAGAAAGAATTTACCTCTGAATGACTCTATACTCAATCAAGGGGGAGTCATTAAATCTAGCCCTTTCATTTTAAAGATTGGGAATGGAGGTCTACAGAAATGGAATGATTTGTTCAGTATAATGTAGGAGGTTAATGTTGAGTTAACCGTTATATCCAGATGTCTTAACTTCCAGGCTAGTGTCTTTTCTCCTTTCTATTCTTGGTGAAACATGGACCTGACTGAGCATAAACTGGGGGGATTGGAGAGGGCAATCCTGAATTATCCAAGTGCTATTCTAGTCTTCCTTCACTCCCAATTCTTCATTTGGTGAAGATGATTTTCTTTTTCTGGTCTTTTAAGCTACTATATAGTTTTCATTGCCAGGAAAGTAAATAATAATGTTAAGAACTTACAGATACAGAGGACTTTAAACTTACATCATCTGGTTAACACTTGACAACAATTACTACAATTATTATTTTCTCCATTGTATAGAATAAAGAAAATGAAACTTTGCTAAGGGTCACATAAACCATAAGTACCAGAGGCAGGATTCAAATCAAAGTTTTCCTGACTCTATACCTATTAGACATATTATAAAGACTTTTTTGTCGCTCAAATCTCAGAGATGTACAAAAAAATACTCCTTTGAGCTAAATGTCATGGCTCTAGTGTAAATTCTCCTTAACATTTCTCTCAACTACAGATTAAGAAGTATTTCTCCCTTTAATCTTTCCTGCTTCAAACCATCTTTACCCCATCAGCCATTGCTTCTTTATATCTCGATCTAGTCATGTTTCTGATCTGCTCAAAACCTTTGAATGCCTTTGTACTACTTACAAGTAAAGTTAAAATTCTTTTGCCTGGTATTTAGATAGGGTTCTTCACAATCTGGTACCACTTGACCTTACTCATACTCCCATTCACATATATTTAAGCAAAACTCATGGTTCTTTGTCTTTGATCCTTATCCTTTAATCATGACATTTAGTATGTTTACAATTCCAAATACTTTGAATTGAATCTTGCCTTTCTCCATCTTGATTCCTTGTTCTTCATTCATGTTTGACTTTTTGTGAACCCATTTTTTTTAGCAAAGATACTAGAGTGATTTGTCATTTCTTTCTCCACTTTATATTAGAAGGAACTGAAATATGTGCCAAAGTGGTAGTGTGAGGGCATAAAATTATGACTAGCCAAATTTTAGAGGGGCAGAACCCACAGAAAAACTGAGTGAAACAATTTCCCAGTCCAAGTCAGCTTGGTAGATTTGTGGGAAAGGTCTGTTAGCACCAGACCAAGGTTGGAAAGAGCCACAGTGCAGCCTAGGCCACAGCTGTAATGCATCAGAACAAACTAGCTCCAGTTTTCCAGGAACAACCTGCAGAGAACCTGGTTCCCTGGGGATCCCTGGCAGACCCCTTGAATTGGGGCTCACTGGGGACAGATTGCATGGCTGGCAGGAGAACTCTGCTACATTAGAGCAAGTGCAGAGCCCAGGCCAACATAGACCTCAAGGTACCTTTGTTGTGGGAACCTACAGAGCCACCCAGCAGCTGCTTCCAGAGGTTTCAGCTCACAGAAAGTAAGGAGGTGGAGAGAGACTATAGAGGTACCTCTGCTATCACTGGGGTAGAACTGTGCTGCTTTGTCCATACTTCTTTCAGGGCTCAGTTTGGGGTGCTATACTACCATAAAGGAGCAGGGACCTTCCTCACAGCTCCAGGGCTGAGTGGAGCACTTGTGACCATCCATAGGCCATAACACAGGGAAGGAGAACAGTCAGAGCTTCTCATAAGACCTTGGAGGAATTAAGATCACCTTGGAAGTATCCCCAAAATCCCCAGAAGCTTTGGAAGTGCAATAAACCAGTCATAGATTGAGGAAGTGAGCAAAAAACAGATAAAGAGAAACCTGAACATGAAAAATTACTTTGGTCCCAAGGAGGATCAAAATGTATACTCAGAAGATGATGAAGTCAAAGATTCTATATTAAAAGCCTCCAAGAAACATAGGAATTGGTCTCAGGCTATGGAAGAGCTCAAAAGAAAAGACTTCAGGAGTGGCTAGGTGGATAGAGCACTGGCCTTGGAGTCAGAAGTACCTGAGTTCAAATCCAGCCTCAGACACTTAATAATTACCTAGCTGTATGGCCTTGGGTAAGCCACTTAACCTTGCAAAAAAAATAAACTTTGAAAAACAAGTAAAGGATGTATAGAAAAACTGGGAAGAGAAATGAGAGCGATGCAGGTAAATCATGAAAATCAAGTCAGCAGCTTGGTGAAGGAGATACAAAAAATACTGAAGAAAATATCATGTTAAAAACCAGTGTAGGTAAAATGGAAAAAAGCAGTCCACAAGGCAAATGAGGAGAAGAATGCCTTAAAAAGCAGAATTGGCCAATTGGAAAAGGAGATTGAAATAAAGTTCTCTGAAGAAAATAATTCCTTCAAATGCAGAATGGAGCTAAACTAAACTGATTATTTGTGAGAAATGAAGAAATAATAAAACAAAACCAAAAGAATGAAACCTAGAAGAAAATGTGAGCTCTCTCTCTCTCTCTCTCTTTTCTCTCTCTCTCTCTTTTTAGGTTTTTGCAAGGCAATGGTTTAAGTGACTTGCCCAAGGTCACACAGATAGGTAATTATTCAGTATATGAAGCCAGATTTGAAGTATGGTACTCCTGACTCCAGGGCCAGTGCTCTATCCACTGCACCATCTAGCCACCCCAAAAATGTGAAATATCTTACTGGAAAAGCAACTAATTTGGAAAATAGATCCAGGAGACTTAATTTGAACAGTATTGGGCTATCTGAAAGTCATAATCATAAAAAGAGTTTAGGCTTCATTTTCCAAGAAGTAATCCAGCAAAATTGCCCTGAGATCCTAGAAGAAGAGGGTAAAATAGAAATTTAGGGAATCCTCTGATACCTTCTAAAAGGGATCCCTAAATGAAAACTCTCAGGAATATTAAAGCCAAATACTAAAACTCTCAAGTCAAAAAGAAAATACAAGCAGCCAAAAAGAAACAATTCAACTAATATGATGTCAAGATTATACAGGATTTAATAGCATGCATAATAAGGACTTGTAGTGCTTGTAATATGATATTCTAGATGGCAAAAGAGTTTGGTATACAATTGAGAATCAACTACTCAGTAAAAATCAACCTCCTCTTTCAGGGGGAAAAGATGGACTTTCAATGAAACAGGGGACTTTCAAACTTGCCTGTTGAAATGGCCAGAGATGAACAGAGAGTTTGATCTATAAGTACTTCAGGTGAAGCATAGAGAGATGGACAAGAAAAAGTAATTATGAGGGATTTAATGAAGTTGAACTGAAATGGGAAGATACTGATAACTTCTATGAACTTTCTCATTTATAAGAGCAGATAAAAGGAGCATATATAGATAAGGCACAGGAGGAAGCTGAATATGAAGGTATAATATATGATAAAGATGGAGTTAATGGATGAGAAAGGATTGTACTAGGAGAAAAGGAAAGGAAAGGTAGAATGGGCTAAGATATTTCACATAAGTGAGTCAAGAAATTTTTTTTTGCAATGGAGGGGAAGGAGGGAAGGTGAGGAGGATGAGTCAGCCCTCATTTTCATCAGAAATGACTCAGAGGGGGTGGTTAAGTGGTGCAGTGGATAGAGCACTGGCCTTGGAGTCAGGAGTACCTTAGTTCAAATCTGGCCTCAGACACTTAATAATTACCTAGCCATGTGGCCTTGGGCAAGCCACTTAACCCCATTGCCTTGCAAACAATAAAAAAAAGAAAAAAAGAAATGACTCAGAGAGGAAATAACATACACACTCAATAGAGTATAGACACCTATCTTACCCTAGAGGAAAAATGAGAGGAAAGGGATAGGAGAAGAGGAAATGGGGGAGGGAGGAGGGATAAGTGAAAGGAAGAGAGGGAAGATCATGGGAGAGGGTGCTCAGCTACAACACACTTCGGAGGAGGGACAGGGTAAAAGGGGAGAGAGAGAATAGAATAAATAGGAATAGGGAGGAATAGAATAGAGGATAATACAGTTAACAACAGAAACTGTGAGGAAAAAATATTGAATCAACTTCTCTAATGGATTTATGATAACCCATCCCAGAGACACAGCCAATGATTTCTGAACACAGACCAAAAAAAGAAGTAACTGAGGTAAACAGGAATGGGTGACTTGCCCAGTTTTAAGTAGTGAATAAGTGTCTGAGACTTAGAACTCTGACTTGGGATGTCCTGACTCCAGTCTTGGGATGTCCTGATTCCAGTCTTGGAGCTGTATCCATTGTGCCACCTAACTGCCCATTCTTGATTTCTATCCATCCATTAAAACTAAATTCAAATCCCACCTCTTCTATGAAACCTTCACTTATCCTGACATCTCTCTTTTTGTCACTACTTTTTCCTCTTTACCTTCCATTGACACTTATTTTGTGTTAGAGAGATTTGTGTATATATTTCATAGCTGTCTATCCAATTGAAACTATTATCTATACCCTGGATAAGCTTTATATCTTCTCCAGTGCTAATGGCAATGTTCTACATACAGTAGGCATTTTATCAATGTTTGCTGAATTGAATTACAGAACTGAATTAAATTGATCCAACCAAATGTCTTGGCTTAACCTCTGTATAGAACTCTGTATTATAAGAGTTAAATATGAGAGTTAGTTTTCATACACTCTCTTTGCCTTAGGAAACCATAAAGATGACAATTTGTCAAATTGCCGAAAAAAAGTAGAAAGTAAGCTTCATTAGCATATTGATGACACCCTACACACATGGCCTACCATCTCTAATTATTCATATAGTGTTTATCATTGTAGCATTTCAGCAGACAGAAACAACTTGTCCCTGGAGAGCTGTGGTCTATGTGAAAAAGGCCCAGTTTTATTAAGAATAATGTGGGGTAAGAGAGGTGTGTGTATGTGTGTGGGGGGGTGAAGATGGAGAAGAGAAAGATATTTCCTGGGGTAAGATGTGGTAGGAAATGTGTGGGAAGAAGAAGCAGAAATATGCTTATCACTGACATCCCTCCAATTAATTTTATTAAAAAATCAGGTAATTATCGAGTGTTAGTGTTCTATCTATCGAATCATCTGACCTCAAGTTTGGGGAGGCTAGTGCTAGTTTCAGGAAAAGAGTACCAGTGTAAACATTATGTCAGTCATTAATGATGTAAATGATGTGAAATAAGCTGTACATATACTAGTAGTAATTGCAATAGGTTTCTGAATCCTTAAGATAATTACAAAGCACTTGCCACATGCAATATGCTTCTCTCTGATTCTGCATTTATTGTGTTTTGCCAGGGTACCTCATCTATACTGTTTTCTTCATTTATCATTTGAGGGAAGCCCAAAGAAATGAAGTGATTTTCTTGGGATGACACAGGGAGGAAAACTAGGATTTAAACTCAAGTTCTCTGACCCTAAATCTAGTGCTTTTTCTACTATATCATGTTTCCCCTGAATGAGACAGGGCTTGCTATGAATTTGTAGTGCCAGTTCCACTTTCCCACATTAATACAGGATTTCTAATTCAGATAGACATCCCTCTCTTCTTTCATTCCCATAATACCAACCAGTAAGTTTACCCTTTAAGTATCACTCAGAGTGTGACACATCTGTTGTTTACCCTCATCATAATTGCATTAGCATAATCTGCTATAGGACTCAGACTTGCCTCTGTTTAAGATTGGTGAAAGTTTCCCTAAATGCAGTAAATCTTGAGGTTTGATAGGTCCTTTCATCTCTTGACTTGACTTCCTGGTCATCTGAGGGCATAAAAAGGTCCCTCTCACTTATTATTGAAGCCCCTGAAATTTGGTGAATATTTGAAGACCATGTAAGTGAGTCATCACACTGACCATATGGAGGTAAAGTGAGATTATATTCAGAGAAACTCAGTGCCTTAGTGTCTATCTTTGCTGAGAATCTTGTTGCAATGTAAACCTTTTGTTCATTGTTCAATGATTGATGAATGCCTCATTTCACACCAACATTGAACTTGAACTAATACCTTGGCATTAACTCCATACCTGACAGGTAAATGTGTGGTTAACAGTGGACAGAGCATATCAACTATTACTAGTGTGGCAATTTTTCTGAGGTACTATTTACTTGTGACTATAGGAGTAAGCTTGAGGGACTGGGTTGCTCATAAACCTTCACTAGTGTATTTCCCATTTTAATTTGCTATTAGACATGAATGAGTTTTGTATTAAAAGACACTTAAGGGGTGGCAAGGTGGTGCAGTGGATAGAGCACTGGCCCTTAAATCTTGAGTACCGGAGTTCAAATGCGACCTCAGACATTTAATAATTGTCTAGCTGTGTGGCCTTGGGCAAGCCAGTTAACCCCACTGCCTTGCAAAATCTTTTTTAAAAAAGGGCACTTAATAAAGTGGTATATTAAGAATTGTTACAAAACTTTCCCCCAAACATTTGGGGCATACTTTCCCACGTGTTTTTGCAGGTATGGTAGAGTGGGCTCTCATTGTAGAGTATGTGGTCAAAGAGTAAATTCAAGACTGAATTTTACAGGATTGATTCTTATGAGACTGTGTTATATGCAAAGCTCTTAGATGTGAAAACTATTGAAAAAAAGAAAGGAATAAAGTAAAGTTTAACATAGCCCTGAGAATGTGGGCTTATCCAGAGAGTACTTCATGTTTTTTAAAATAAAGATACAGGATATTCTTGTGTCTTTTTCCTTGCTACTGCTCCAAATTGGTTCCAGGTAAAATTTAGGAGAGAATCAGGAATTATTTATAATGGAGCAAGATAGCAACAAATACACTGAGGTGGGTTCCCTTTAACTTTACTACTATTGACTTCCCAGGGAATCCTAGATATATTAGAGTTGAAGGAGACTTAAGAGATCAGCTAATCCAATCCTCTCATTTTATAGATGAAGAAACTGAGACCAAGAGGGCAGAACTAGGAGTAAAATCCAAGCTATATGATTTTATTTCCTCTGAATTTTTACAAACCCAAAGAACTAGATAATGAAGTGTTTGGGTCAATATCTAGACAAAATTGATGATTTCTTCCTCATTCTAAAAGTATGACCCTTAAAAATGCCATCCAGTAATATTATCTAAAATGATTTTAGTTTGTATGAAGATGATTTGTTTTTTATAAAACACCAGACTCTACTTCCATTATTTTTATTAACAGTATATACTTTTTTGACTATTCTCTAAATTGTTCTTAAAACAAAATCCTGTACACATTAGAGCAAGGTTTGAAATAATATAATACCTGGTAAAGCTAATATCTCTAACCATTTAGGGGCTCCTGGGTAAATGTGGAAGTTTCTGAGATCCTTTAAAAATATTGCTCTGCTTCGAGATTGCTCTTATTTTCAGGAAACACCTGCAAAATTATTTAAGTCTTTGACTGTCACCACAAAACTTCATTGCTTTAAAATGAGATTTAACATAATCCTTTTTTTCCTCACCTAAGGGATGGAGGAGAGGACTTGCACTGTTATTTTCTCTAGCTGCCATGTAGAAATTGACTTTAATTTCCGTCAGCATAATGTAGTACTAGGTATTTTGTTTCTTCTCCTTCATTTCATCTACCTTGTGGCTCACTCTAGACACTTTTTATGATGTTATGCCACTGTCCTTAAACAATAGATAAATTGGGTTAAAGAGGTGGGTTTTTGTATTTGTAGCATGGCATTCCCATGATAGCCTTTTTTCAATTCAGAGCTTAATTTCATTTCTATAATAGCCCTTGCTAATCTTTCATAACCTCTTGCCCGAGCCATTTTAATACTTCTAAGTCATTCCCCCTTGCATACTTAAAATCCTCTTGAAAACAGAACACCTATTAAAAGAAGTTAAATAAAAAGGTGCTTAATTCATGTGATTTGACTTCATGTTTGTTTTGAGCAGTGAGAAAGAGTGGTCCATAGGCCCTTAGAGTTCCTAAGTCAAATTCCTTGGCTTACAAGAACAAAATTATTTTTCTGGAAAGCAAATGCATTATTATCTTATTAAAATTTTCCTACTTTTCAAGATTTATATCTCTGAGGACAAATTTCCTTCATATAGTTCAAGTGAAATGGTATATCACAATATTACTAAATACAGAAACTGATAATGATCATCCAGTCTTCTCTTTAAGCACACATTAAAGAGACTTGTAAAAATAGATAAATCAGTGCCATTCTCCCCATTCATTATTTTTTGGCTTTGGAAAAATAGTTATTTTTCATCAAAACATATAATTAACATGTAACATGCTTATTTAAAATTAAAATAAAAATATTTTAAAATATCAATTTTAATTTCAAAGATGACAATTACCAATAGACATAACCAATACATATGAGAGCTCTTTGAGATGCTCTATAATTTTTAGGTGTATAAAGGAGTAGAGAGGCCAAAAAGTTTGAGAAGGACTAATAAGTTGCTTAAATTGAATCAGGCAGTCATGGAGCTTACAAATATAATCCCCAACTAGTTACCAAGATATGCCAATCCTGCCTCTACAGTTCTTTTTGATCCCTTGCCTTCTCTCTCCTCTCTCCATAACTTCCCAGCTTTGGGTTCTCATCAGGATAACTACAATAGCTTCCTTTCTCTGGCTCCAGTTTCTTCTTTCTTCAGTCTATTTACTATAAAGTTGCCAAGTCAACAACACGGATCTGACCAAGTTAGTTCTTTTCTAAGAAACTTTATGACTCTCTACTCTCTTAAAAATAAAATACAAACTCTTCTCTGAAGTGTGAAAATCCTTCCCAATCTGACTCCAGCTTATCTTTCCAGATTTATGGCATTATTCCTTTTACTGACTTTGTTTGCTGTTACCCATACAGTTTCCCATATTCCATCCTCATGCAATAAAAAGACTATCCCCCATTCCTGGCAATCACTCAAACCTCATTTATATAAAATATGACTTTTAATGAATTAAAATGTATTTATTGACTGCCTACTTTGTACCTATCGCTTTATTAAAAACACTTAAATTTAAGGAGCATGCTATGAATCCTTGAGAGAAAGAAGTACAATTTTTTGACTTTCCATTCCTAAGACCTAGGACAGAGTCTGGTAAAGAATAGTTACTGAAGAAATGTTTGTAGAATTAAATTAAGAAAACATTGAACATTAAAGAGAATGCTTTTTAGGGCAAGCATGCAAACCAACCAGCTTCCTTCTTTTTCTCTTTCCCTCTTGAGAGCTAATGAGAATTTTTTTTAATTTTTTCTATGTTTTATTATGAACTTGATAGTCATCAACAAATATGATCATTTTATTATACAAACAGAAAATACATATACCTTGAATCTTAATTATGTATAGTTTGTTTTCTTTTTAAAGTATACAGTAAATTCAGCATTGTCATTCCAACACTGCACTGATCATTTGTCTCTTTCAGAGTTTTCTTCTGCTTTTTTCTATGTATTCTATAAATGTTCTATTAAACTCTTTTTGCTCTTTTACAAAACTTATTCTAACCTCCTACACAGACCTTGGTTAAAATGATGATTTCCTTTGTCAATCATTCTGAATCAAAACCTGATGACAAAGCTTGGTATTTGACTTTCCAGGCTATATTGTCTTAGTGTCAAAGGATTGTTTAGTCTTCATGCTATCTCTGTATATTTTGAATTGCAGCTTCATTTCTGTGAATATCCTTCTTAATTTTTTTTTCAGTTCCACTCATTCCTGCACAACTCTGAACTTTCTGTGAAGGAGGAAGTAAGAGAGTAAAAAATTGGGGGCATTGAGGTTCTCCTTTCTCTAATAGATTCTCTACCACATGCTCCCCCCCCCCACCTAAAGTAAATGTGATCATGAATCATGTAATCTTCTGCTAAAAAAACATCAGTGGTAGGGGCGGCTAGGTGGGGTAGTGGATAAAGCACCAGCCCTGGAGTCAGGAGTACCTGGGTTCAAATCCGACCTCAGACACTTAATAATTACCTAGCTGTGTGGCCTTGGGCAAGCCACTTAACCCTGTTTGCCTTGCAAAAACCTAAAAAAAAATCAGTGATTCAAATGTCTGTAGTGTGAAGTACAAACTCTTCATCTGGGTATTTAAAGCACTTCAAAATCTGACTTTACCTTTCTTTTCCATGTTTATTTTATATCACTATCTTTTTATCCTCTATGTTTCCACTAAACTAGTCTGCTGGTTCACTAATTTCCACCTTCTAACCTTTGTATAGATTGATCCTGTGATTGAAATGCTCTTCCTCTTCAACTCTACCATCTTGGTATTCCTAATTTCCTAGAAGACTTGACTCATTCACTTCTTCAATGGTCCTATAGATACAAGCTCCTCAAGGGCAGAGACTGGTTTGGGTTTTGCCTTTTTGTAACTAACATCTAGCACTTCCTCCTATCCAGAAGTTAATTATAGACTATTTGGTGAGAATGTTTATTGAATTGATGAAAGAAATAGTTTGCTTTTGTTGTTCAGTTATATCCAACTCTTCATGACTGCTTTTGGAGTTTTTTTTTTTTGGTAGAGATACTGGAATGGTTTGTCATTTCCTTCTTCAGTTTCCAAGAAGGAAGGACAAACAACTCTTTTACCTAGTAAACACAGTTATGTTCTCTCCAATGTGCATTAGACCTAAGGATTTATCATAGAATGTAAATATGCCTTTGTGACATCACTGAGAAATTATATTGGTTGAAGCAACATTATTCAGAATGTACCTAAAATCATTTCCATATTATTATTATCTAGTAGAACATAAATTATATAAAGGCAGGAAAAGTTTCTTCTTTTGTCTTTGCAACTGCAGTGACTAGCATAAAATCCGGCCTGTTTATTCTTCTTGTTAATTCAAAGTACTTTCAGAATCTTATAGTAGCCTTTAAGGCATACTGTTTTCTTCTGTTTTATAGTTTTTTTTTGATTAGGTGGAACATACTTTTGAGTATCAAATGAGTGTCATTAATTTTATTTATATAACAATAATGATTATGATTATGACATAATAAAATAATAAAACAATGTAATATTATATAGCATAACATGATATTACTTGATGTTTGTTCTTCATTCTCAAAGAGTACCATGACATCATGGAGGTGATGCCATGACAAGCAAATGAATTGAATTTGAGTGAGGGGGTGCTGTGCTGTTACCAGCCTCACTTTCTCCTCCAGAGTCATCTGTATCCAGTATTCAGATATAGGTCAGTACAACTGGAGAGGGCCCTGGACATGAGGTAATCAGGGTTGAGTGACTTGCCAAAGGATGCACAGCTAGTAAGAGTCAAGTGTCTGAGGCTGAATTTGAATTTTCACCTCCTGTCTCCAGCCAGAGCTCTATCCACTGTGTTACCTGTTTGCCCCAACATCATATGATATATCATGAAACAATGCATAATAAAGTAATAACTTGAAAAAACACCGAAAGATAGCTAGGTGGTACAGAGGACATGAATTCAAATCAGAAAACTGGCTGACTGTGACCCTAGGTAGGTCACTTAACTCTGATTGTCTGAAATGAAAACAAAACAAAACAAAACAAAACACTGGGCTAAAGATTTGAAGTTAATTGTTCTCCTTACATATTTATTATTTTGTGTTACTTTTATTTACTGCCTTTTGGTTCTAGGACTATTTGCACAGGCTTCAATCTTGGGCTTTGTTCCTATCACTGAATATTTTCATTCTCCCAGGTGTGATCTCCTTGAAAGCTGCATTCTTTTATTTCTATATGTAAGAGTACAATTCATGTTATTTGGAGTAGGAAGGAGAGAATGTCTTTTTTTTTGCTAAACCTCTTAAAATTAAATTGAATGATTATCTTTTTTCTTCAAATTTCTTTTCATTATTTTTCTAGTTGCTAAATGGGAGACTTCCATCAACAAATTGCCCCTAATGTCATTGAAGTTGACCTGGAAGAGACAATATCACCTGATCCTAATCCTGATTTTTCATATGAGGAAACTGGAGTTCTGAGAAGAGATATGTGATTTGCCATGTCAAGGTAAATTCGGAGGATCAATTAACTATTTGTACAATATTGTTTCATCTAAAGCTGTATTGCAAAAAATGTTAGGCAAGTCATGCTTATTGCTTAATTTAACTTAATATAGTTGATTCAATGTTTATATTTTTTGGAACTAGTTTTTTCCTCTTTTAAACAACATTTTATTTCCTTGTTATGTTTTAAAAATAAAAGTGAAGTGGTTTAAGAATTTTAGAAATTTTTTTAAAAGTTAAAACTACTAATCTATAAAATAATAGCACAAACTCAAACTTTTGTTTTTGTCATATTGTTAAATATTTTATTTTTTTAGTTGAATAATATAGTGTTATTTTAAAACATTAAAATCTATGAGGGGAGCAGCTAGGTGGTACAGTAGTTAGAGCACACACCCTGGAATCAGGAGATCTGAGTTCAAATCAGAATCATAGTGCTTATCTGTGTGACCTCAGACAAGTCACTTAACTCTATTACTTTGCAAAAAGTAAAAACCAATCAAACAAAAAATCTATGAGGAAAAAACCCCACCAAATCTTGACACCTGGTTGCCAGAGAAGGTCTAGTCTATTACTGCCATGGATATTGATCTGATTTTTGTTTGCTAGTTTACGCCAAGCAACTCCAGATCCAGGCTTCTTTTTGTCAATTCAAAGTCAATCTGCAGTTCAACAAAACTCAAGATTTAATCAGTGAATAAAGAAATGGACTGATCTTATATGAGAGGTGTTTGTCAACATAGTGAGACAGAGACATATGAAATGTGGATTTGGAATGAGGGGACTTGAACAGTCAATGGTTGAATAATTTTGTACAAGTAAATTAATCTTTCTGGCTCTCAATTTCCTTATCTATAAAGTGAGGAGGGAGTGGGGACAGATAGGTGACTTTAAGGTCCCCCAGAGCATTAAATTTAAAACTTTATGATCTTTAATTAGTATGGGTTGGTTCAAAATTGTCTTGGTTTTTGAACTCTATTCCCAGAGATGACAGAAGCAGCTAAATATTACTGATTGCATTTTTTAGTTATCAAGGATACTTCTGTTCACACTCATATACTTTGGGTGACTGCTTAGTTTGCTTAAAGGAGAGTCACCTATTTTGGAAATGGTTTTGCTGTCCTAAGAACTCAGAGAACCAGGGCTATATTTTCTTCATTCCTGTCTGCTCTTAATTAACCAAAGATATATTTTCTAGGTCTTTCTTTTCATGGGCACCAAATGAAATTTTGGAGAAAAGATTTTGTCTTATAGACCTTTGCCTGTAATACAACATTGTGTAAATGAAGCTTCTAACTAAAAAAGTCATACCTTATTCATGTTTCCTCTGCTCAAACATACTTACCCAGATTAAAGCAATCATTTATTTTTAGAGAGCAAGCCTTAAATACAAAGTGCATCTCATTGCTCAAGCACATATGCATCAAAAAGCTGCCAAGTCTGCCCAAATAAATCTCAGTGGTCTTACATGTTTTTTTTATATGAATGGAAAGTGATCCAAATAGGGCATATGGTAATAGGAATGTATCTATTCATAGGATTAAAGATTTCAGACTTTCAATTTTTGTCAATAAGGTAATAGCCAGTATTTTAAGCTAATATAAAGGATATGCATAACAGCAACTTCAATATTTTTTATCCATTAAATAGAGTCTTTATTTTATGGTGACTAATAGAAAATTTTAAGTCTAGAAAATTTAAGAATAAAAATATGGAATAATTAGTGATCAAATTTTTATTATATTTGGAAGTGACATTTCTGTCATGCTGTTAAAAGTCATAAAGCATTTGATCATAAAGCACCTCTATGGAAAAGTATTATCCCTATTTCACAGAGGTTCAGAGTAGTTAAGTACCTTGCTAATGACAAGACTTACTAAATATTAGAATTAGTTTTCAACCCCAGGAGTCTTCATTCTCATTCCAATATTTTTCAATATACAATTGTACTCTTTACATATAAAGTGCATTCTAGTCAGTATACTTTAAACTTATTATTGTCAATTATAAAATTTAACTCATCTGATACATTATCGATACCATATCCATCTTGAGATAATACAAAATTGGAGTTAACTTTTTAGAGATGGACAAATAAGACAAATGAAATCAAATATTTGTAGCATTCAAATGTCTATAATTTTAATTTTAATTTAGAATTTAATTAGGGTTTAACATTTTAAGCTTAGAAGTCTTATTTTCATTTGTATAGCTAAGTAAAAGGGGTAAGAAACATTAAAATAAGTTTTCGATGGCAATTTCTTTGAACTGAGACTACTTGCCTATTGAATTAGAAGAGATTATAAGATAGTAATTATAAACATCCTTGATACTTTTGCATATCCCTGAAAAGAGTACTTCCATTTTAGCAGGATACCAAGAAGGAAAGTTCAAATTTTCAAAAAAAAGTATTGGTTGATTTTCAAGATGGATTCATAATGGCTTGATTGTTTTTTTAATTTTTTAAAAAAAAATTCCTAAAGCATAATTCCAGTCTCTCATTTTATTATTCATTTTATATATATTATATAATAATTATTTATTATTATCCCAATTATGATGAAAGTAAGATTTCTGTAGAAATCTTACTATTGGATTCTTCCATCTAATCATTCTCCTGCCCTCTTTCATTTTGTTTGCTCATTCAATTCATGCTGTGTTTTTCATCAATTGTGTCTTTTTCATAGATCACGCTATCTCAAAGATTTTTCTTTTTTTATCCAGTACACTTTTTATAAAGAAGATGGCATAAAAAAGGAATGTAATCAACTCTAATAATCTATCATTGAAATTGTGTTTCCACTCCACTGCCCTTATTTTTAAATTACCCAGATATCAATCACTGGGTTCTTAAATTCTCATTCTCCTTGTTTAAGATCTTCTTTATGATTAACTCACCAAAGATGAAATCTGTTTTTCTTTCGAGTATTCTCTTCTTTTCTCTATCTTTCCTCTTATTACTGTCTCATCTTTCTCACTATTTTCATGTTTCCCTATTGAGTTTAAAGTGTGTGTGTGTGTGTGTGTGTGTGTTTATGCATTTCCAAGTCCAGTTCAGATAAGCACAAGGCTCATTTGATAATTATCCTTCACCACTTTTTTCATGTTTAAATATTCAACTTATCATACACCCAAATTATGAGAAATAGAAAGTTCATTCTCCCTTATGTTGTTTTTTTTTTTGCACATTTTTTACCTTTCCTTTTTTTTTTTAGGTTTTTGCAAGGCAAAACTTAAAAACCTAAAAAAACCTTTCTTTTTTCTTCTAAGAAAAATCAAGAGGTAAAAACCATTCAGGGCTTTTATTTGTCTTATTTAATTCCCACTCTGACATTTAAAGGCATTTTGTTTCTGAAGAATTTCTTGTCACCTTCCCCCATATTAAAATGTAAACACTTTGGGGCGGCTAGGTGGCACAGTGGATAAAGCACCGGCCCTGGAGTCAGGAGTACCTGGGTTCAAATCCGGTCTCAGATACTTAATAATTACCTAGCTGTGTAGCTTTGGGCAAGCCACTTAACCCCATTTGCCTTGCAAAAAGAAAAAAAAAACCCTAAAAATATGTAAGCACTTCATCATCATTTAGTCCCTTCCAAAATTAATTTGACTTTGAAGATTCCTCTTAAATATCTGTGACTGGATTTGAATATTTATTTTAATGCGATATTTTATTTCCCTCAGCTATGGGGAAAAACAATTTTCAAACTTCTTTTTAAAAGTTCAGTTCCAAATTCTCTTCTTCCCTACTCACTGCCTTCATTGAGAAGATAAGCAATTTGCTATAGATTGTATATGTGTAATCATGAAAATATGTTTCTACATTTGTCATATTATAAAAGAAAGCATAGATTAAAATAAAAACTCAAGAAAAATAAAATTTAAAAAATTACGTTTTGATTTTTCTTCATACTGTATCAATTCTTTTTTTTCAGGAACATCATAAATCTTTCATCATAGCTGTCTTAGATCATTGTATTGCTGAGAACAGCTAAGTTATTCATAGCTGAACATCTTACTTTTTTGCTGTTACTATGTAATGCTTGCTGTAACTGTATGATGTTTTCCTGGTTCTACTCATTTATCATTTCATCTGTTTGTAAATATCTCTAGGTTTTTCTGAGAAAATCTAGCTCACAATTTATTATATCTTCTTAGTATCTTCATATTCATGTATCACAGATTATTCAGTCATTCCCAATTGATGGGCATTCCATCTGTTTCTAATTCTTTGCCACCAGAAAAGGGCTGCTATGAATTTGTTCATAGGTCCAAATAGCTATACATAATGATTGAATCAGTTCACAAATAGTGTATAAATGTCTCAATTTTCCCACATGTCCTCCAACATTTATTATTCTTTTTTTCTGTCCTATTAGCCAATTTGATAGGTGTGAGATAGTGCCTCGGTGTTAATTTTAAATTAGAGCATTTTTCATATAGTTATTAGATAGCTTTGATTACTTCATCTGAAACATTTATAATTTTTGCACATTTGTCAATTGATAAAAGGCTCTTATTTTATAAATTTGATTCATATCTATCTACCTATCTATCTATCTATCTATCTATCTATCTATCTATCTATCTATATATATATATTTGAGAGATTCATCCTTCATCAGAGAAACTTGCTTCAAATATTTTTCAGTTATAAATACTTACTGTGTTTCATTTCATTCTGTTTTCCTACCCCTTTCATTTTATTTTTTTTCTTTCCCATCTTCCTGTTTCTCCTCAAAAAGTGTTTTTCTTCTGACTATTGCCGTCTCCAGTCCACCCTCCTTTCTTTGAGGACTCTTTCCCTCTTCTTTTATCCTGTTCCCTAACTACTTTCCTGTAGGGTAAGATAGAGAGTTCTATATCCCATGAATGTTATGCCTCTTTTTGAGTCAGTTATGATGAAAGTAGATTCAAGAATCCCCCACTACCACCCCCCATCTTTCCCTTCATTGTAATAATTCTTTCTTGTCTCTTTGAGGCAAGATAATTTTCCCTAGCTACCTCTTGCTCTCCCATTTCCCCAGTGTATTCCTCTTTCTTACCCCTTAATTTTATTTTTAAAGATATCATCTCATTAGATTCAACTCATCCTTGAGCTCTCTTGCCCTCTGTACACACACACCCACACACACTTTATATATATATATATATATATGTATGTATATATACATATATATATTTATATGTATATATACATACATATATACATACAAGTATCATTTTCCTGTGGTGGAATATAAACAGTTGAGCCTCAATAAGCCCCTTATGATTTTCTTTGCCCATTTACATTTTTATGTTGTCCTTGAGTTTTGTATTTGAAAGTTAAAATTTGTATTTAACTTTGATCTTTTCATCAAAAGTGCTTGAAAGTCCTTTATTTAATTGAATATTTATTTTCCTCCAACTATTATTTGCAGTATTGTTCTGTAGGTGATTCTTAGTTGTAATTCTGGCTCCTTTACTTCCAGAATATCATATTCTGAACCCTGTGATCCTTTAATATAGAAGCTGCTAAATCTTGTGTTGTCCTGACCATGGCACCACAATACTTGAATTGTTTTTTTTTTTTTTTTTTTTTTTTTTTTTTTTTTTTTTCTGGCTACTTGCTGACAGATCTGGGAGCTTTGGACTTTGGCTATAATATTCTGGGGAGTTTTCATTTTGGAATGTATTTCAGTAAGAGTGATTGGTGTAGTTTTCTATTTCTCTTTTACCCTCTGGTTCTAGAATATTAGGGCAGTTTTCCTTGATAATTTCTTGAAAGATGATATCAAAGGTCTGTTTTTGATCATGAGTTTCAGGAAGTCCCACAATTTTAAAATGATTTTTCCTGTATCTCCAAGTCAGCTAGGTTTCTAATAAGATATCTCACCTTGTCTTCAATTTTTTTCAGTCTTTTAGTTTTGCTTTATTCTTTCTTCTTGTATCATAGTCATTAACTTCTACTTGCTCAATTCTAATTTTTAAGGAATTATTTTTTTTCAGGGTTTTTTAACCTCCCCTTTTCATTTAGCCAATTCCACTTTTTAAATGAGTTCTTTTCTTCAGTGAAATTTTGTTACTCCTTTTCCATTTGGTTAATTCTGTTTTTCAAGGCAGTCTTCTCCATGTTGCTTTATTGTGCTTCTTTTACCATATGAAATATTCTCTCTCTCTCTCTCTCTCTCTCTCTCTCTCTCTCTCTCTCTCTGTAAGGCAATGGGGTTAAGTGGCTTGCCCAAGGCGACACAGCTAGGTAATTATTAAGTGTCTGAAGACGGATTTGAACTCAGTTACTCCTGACTCCTGGGCCAGTGCTCTATCCACTGTGCCACCTAGCCACCGTATTCTCTTATTTTAAGCTTTTATTTCTTCAGTTTTTTTTGTGCTCCCTTTATCAAACTGTTGATTCTTTTTAAATGATTTTCTTTCATCACTCTCATTTCTCTTCTCAATTTTTTCCTCTCCTCTTACTTGATTTTCAAAATTCATTTTGACCTCTTTTGTGACATGATATCAATTCATATTTTCTTGGAGGTTATTTTCCAATTTTTTTCAATTTTTTTCTGTTAACATGTCCTGTTTCCTGTAATTATTGAATTCTGTTTTTTCAATTCCAATTTTTAGAATCTGCTACATGGGGAAGGTGAAAAAATTTGCTTAGCATATTTCTTCTCCAGAGCCTTTAATTCTATTTAATTATCTGATTCTTTATTTTTTCTTGATAATTTTGAAGTCATTATAGTCTAGCAATTTTGTCCAAGTTCACACAGCTAAGTAAATATTCAGTGTGTGAAACTGAATTTTAACTCAGGTCCTCCTGGTTCCAGGGTTGGTGCTCTATCTACTGGATCACCTAGCTGCCCCCCATTTTTTATTCTTAATGATCTATGAATATTTGTTGAGGAGATCCTCTCTTTTTCTGGGTTTACCTCTAACATATCTTTCTTCATTGTATTTAATGTCTTCTGTTTACTTGCATCAGCAGTTTTAGTTTTTGATTTGGGATTTTGTACCAGTGTCAGATTCAATTGCTTTCTACATTCTTGGATCAGATAGGTCAAGTTCTGTATAATCTCTATTTCCTTGGTCCTTGCCACTGAATTCAACATTCCCTAGTATATTTCCACTCAGAATACTGGTAGCGTTTTAAGCTTTCCTGGATCATCCCAGATTAGAGTGCTATGATCTTCAGGATCCTCCATAGCACCTTATCATATTTCTGAGGAATTCCAGTCCCACTGGAACATGTGGGTCAGAGTGCTTTTGTCTTCCCTGTCCCTAGGAATATCCGCAATCAGAATGCAATGCACTTCTAAAGCTCTGGAGTTCTTCCTTACCAGACCCACTAGGTTTCTGGAACCCTAGAAACAGAGGATTGAAGTGCCCCTCATGAGCTTATGACAGAGAATTGGCAAACTTTTGTAATGTTTATCTGAGTTTACACTTGCTTCCCTGGAAGGGCTCCACTCTCAAAGTCTGAAGTAGTTTATTGCTTCTTTGAATTTTGTGATTATTTTTGGATGTGGTACTCTTTTTAGATGTTTGCTGGCATTTAAATGGGAAACTCTTTTAGATTAACTGGAAAACCCTCACTCCTTCAAATCCCATCTAAATAATGTTTGTAGTACTATGGGAGTAAGTGCTATGCATCCTACAAATTTTAGACTACATATCTATCCATGAAAAATTATCATTAGATAAACTATTGTTACAAATTGGGCTTTGATTAATACATAATCTTAAATACCATCTTGCTAGTCTTGGACAAGCAACCTCTTTGTATCTCATTTTCTCACCTGTAAAATGAGATTTGGACATCATGGGCTCTGGGTTATCTTCAACTCAAGATCAATAACCCTATGGATTCTTAACAATTGCCAGTTTCACAGTCTCTTCAAGTCTTTCTCCTCAAAACATGTCTTTTCCAATATAGCCCTGAATTTCAGTCAGAATGTCTCTTAACCAATGTGTTCTTCAGTTTTTTCAGAATGTGAATACTAGATTTTTCAGAAAAGAAAAAAAAAATCCTCTTAACCTCTTGTGCTTGTCACCTTCATGCAATATTGTCTAGCATACAGAGCACATTATTTCCAGAAGGTACATCTTGCATAAATACTGAAGATGGACTTTGTATGTACCATGCTATTGTTGTTCAAATGACAATTCATATATTATGTTATGACAAACTGGGAGACTGATAGATTACTGTAGATCATAGAAGTACCTCTGTACTTGTATTTGTCAGTGCTTCCACCCATTTACCCTCTAGCCTATAGTTATCTGAAACTTCTTATTCAAATGCAATTAAGAAAGAGGACACCTGAGAAGTAGTCAAGTCTTCCATCCCAAAAGTTGGTGCAAAACAAATTGCTGTATGAAAAGTTGTTTGTGCCCTTCTAATTATCCTGGGATATTATTAGTTGAATTCTTTTTAAGTTTTCTGGAGAAATAAATTTGTAATTCTAAAATCTAAATGACCTCAACTTGATGGACGATTATCAGTGGTTAACAACAACAACAACCCATATTCAAAAATTTGCTTTTCCTTCCAGATTGGATTTAAGAACTGTTCTCTCTCTCTTATTATAATTTTATATGTAATGGAGGAGACAATTTGAAAAAAAACCAACTCTCTGTAGACTGTGCAGAAATATTAACATAGGAATACAACCAAAATTATTAAAATTCCATAAGCATAAATATTGATATATTGCACTCTTCCCACTCTTCCTTCATTCTTCTCCTCCCAGCCCCTAGCACAGTCAAGAATAAATAGTATAGTAGGCAGAGAGTCAATATTGAAGTTAGGAAGATCTGGTTTTAAGACATCTTTAACACACATTTTCCCTGGTCATTTAGCATCTTGATACTACCAGGCAATTTTTTGTTTTGTTTTGTTTTGTTTTTAGGTTTTTGCAAGGCAACGGGGTTAAGTGGCTTGCCCAAGGCCACAGAGCTAGGTAATTGTTAAGTGTCCAAGGCCGGATTTGAATGCAGGTACTCCTGACTCCAGGGCTGGTGTTCTATCCACTGTGCCACCTAGCTGCCCCTCAGGCAATTTTTAAAAAAACAATTCTTTCATATTAGTTACCACTATGTATTAATATCAATAATTTTCTGTAGTATCCAATTTATAGGTCTGAAGAACAACAGCAACCATCCACCATGGAGTGCTTTGCTCTTGCTGTTTCCTGTGACTAGAATGCCACCCTTTGTAATTCCAAATTGTGAAATGTTTCCTTCAAGATCTACTTCATATTCTTCCTTGTCTTGGAAGCTTTCCTTGATTTTCCCCTAGTAAGAAGCATTCTTCCTTCCACAGAACCTGAATACCATTTTGCATATCACATATACCTCACATTGTTCTATATCTTAATTATTATGTATCTAGGTTTTATTATCTAAAATTATTATAATTTCCTTAAGATCAGGGATCATACTTTATTTTTGTTGCTATTCCTTTCTTTACATCAGTAACTCTCTGAGTCTCAAACATAGTAAGTGGACATCACTTAGAAAGCAGTCAAGTAGGCTAGTGTCATATTGCTAGAAAAGGGGGAAGGGAACCATAAATAAATAAATCCTTCTTTAGTATACCCATCTACAGAAACCCTTTACAAACAATATGAAATTTTTCATGAGAATTAATCAAGAAAGTCATGAGCAAGAAGAGAATTCCATTATAAAATCATTGTATCTTGAGGATATAAAGACAAAAAAAAGAAACATTCCTTGTTCTTTGGGAGCTTACATGTTATTGGGGGAATAAATAAGTGTACAGCAGTTTGAGATGGGAAAAGACTGGGTAGGAGAAGGTGAAAAAAATGATTGGGAATAAGTATATTTAGAAAGATTGGAATTGTATAAAGAGATATAATCTGAAGAGAGGAGTGTTGAAGGATCAAAGGAAAATTTTAAGAAGGAAAAAATACTAAAGCTGAGGACTATATCCTGCAAAATCACATTAATTCTGAAACTTACATTTTCTCAGTACTCCCTGAATTGAGATCCCTTCCTCTCTCTGCTTGGATGGGGTAAAGGGAGGACAATATAGGACTCTTTCCCAATCCTCGAGCTAAGGAGGGTGCCCAGGTTAGCCATTTCATAATTTCTCAACTGGCTGCACCCTTTTCCTACTCCTACATTTTTAACTTCTTTTGTGTGTTATTTTCACTAATTACATTGTGAGCTTCTAAAGAGTAAGGGTTGTATTTGTGTATAACTTTTTCAATGATTGTCATATTCTATGACTTCCCAAGAAGAAGATGATGAAGGAGAGGAAAAATTAAAGAGGAGATGTTAGGAAAAATGAGAAAATGTTAATAAGGTAAGAAGAATTCTTTAGGGAAGTGAAGTAGTAAGGCTATTAGGAAAAAAAGAGAAAGTATAAGGATCTCATTTCCAGCAAATATGGACATCTGAAACCAATTAATGACATTTGTCTTTCTGTTGTGACTGTCAGACTTTTCTTTAGTCATGGTGTTTTCTAAAAACAATAAAGAATGAAAATTAGAGAAAATCTTGACCTGTGTAAGTAGAGTTGGAAGGAAGAAGAACCCAATATAGAAAAGTAAAAATGTCTATTTTAACATAAATAATATACAGTTTTATCTAGAAGAAGAGATAATTTGAGAAGGAAACTTGTTTATGATGTGACTTCACAGATTCCATTAGGTGGAAGATTATCCAGTAATAGTCAGCAGAAGAAGAGATGAATAGTGGTGCTTGGTGAAAGCCCGCTGAGAGGTAGTGAAGCAATTATTTGTTGATCTGATCATAACAGTACAAAAATCAGCTGTCTTCCCAGGGAATGTATCCAGGATGTGATGGAGAATCTCCAAAGACTTGTCAAGCCTGATGACTACTACACCCTTTTGGTGATTCATGTGGGTGCAAATAATGCTGCCAGAAACAATCTAGAAAGCATAGATAAAGATTAAGAAGTCTAAGGCAAGAAAGATCTAATCCTTGGAGTCTTATGCTCAGAAAAATTCTGCAATTCCACATTACCTTTAGGATAAAATACAAATTAGGTAACCTGGCATAGAAAGGTCTTACAGTTTAAAACTGTTATTCCTTAGTATTCTCTTTGTCTTATAGGCAAATTGGCCTACTTTGCTCTTTTCCCTTTATCATCTTTGTCCCTTTACTCAGGATGTATCCCATACTAAGAATTCACTCCCTCCTTACATATGGCTTTTGGAATCCCTTATTTCCTTTAAAGTTCAGCTCAGGTATTAGGCCTCAGGAGCAAATTGATACCCTTGGTTAATAGTACTTTCTCCTTCCTCAAACTGTTTTCTTTTATGTATTCATTCTTCTAATAGAATATAGAGTCCACAAGAGCAAGGAATATTTCATTTTTTCACTTTATATCTCTAAGACAAAAGATAATTGTCTAATAAATGTTTTTTGAATTGAATTGGAGGACTTTCATAAAATTATTATTAGTTTTCTTAAGAAATTTATTTCATTAAATATTTCCCAATTATTTGTAAAAACATTTTTTTAACAATTATATTTCAAAATTTGGAGTTCCAAATTTTTTCCCTCCCTCCCTCAGAAAGCAAATAATTTGATATCAATTATGCAAAACATGTTTCCATATTAACTATGTTGCAAAAGAAAACACAAACAAAATACAACTATAAAAATAAAGTTATAAAAGGATGCTTTAATCTATACTCAGAATATGTCAATTCTGTCTTTCGAGGTGGATAGCATTTTTCATCCTAATTACTCTGGAATGATTTTGAATCATTGATTAGAATAGCTGTCATTCATAGTTGATCACCCTTTCTCCTAGTTCTGTTCACTTTACTTTCCATGAGTTCATTTAAGTCTTACCAGGTTTTTCTGTAATCATTCTGTTTGCCATTTATTATAGCACAATAGTATTCCATTGCAATCACTTACCAAAACTGGTTCAGCCATTCTGCAACTGATAGGCATTCCCTCAGTTTCTTATTCTTCGCCACCACTAAAATAGCTGCTATAAATATTTTTGTACACATAGGACCTTTTATCTTTTAACTGATCTCTTTGGAATATAGAGCTTCTAGTGATATTTCCAGATTAAAGGATGCACAATTTTATAGCCCTTTTGGCATAGTTCCAAATTATTCTTTAGAACGAATGAACTAGTTCACAAGTCTAACAAAAAGTATATTAGTTTCCCAAATTTTCCACATTTGTCATTTTTCTTATCTATCACATTAGCCAATCTGATTGGTATGAGGTGGTGGTATCTCAGAGTTGTTTTAATTTCCATTGCTTTAACAGTTGTAATTTAGAACTTTAAAAAAAAAGTGTGACTAATTATAACTTTGATTTCTTCTTTTGAAAACTGTTCATATCCTATGATTATTTCTTAAACTTATTTTTATTCATTTAGCTCAGTTCTATTGTTATTGTTTCTCTTTCATTCTGGAAGCGGACTATGATATAGGGAAGGTGATGCCATGACTTACAAGTGAATTGGATGTAAATGAGGAGAGATTTCCAAAATTACCAGCCTCAATGTCTTCCTTGGATCCTTCTGGGTACAGTGGCAAGATATGGAACAGAATGATTAGAGAGGGTCCCCATTCAGCTTCATAAATGTTTGAGAAATGAGGCCTTGATCAGAGGAAACACTTGAAAAGTTACCCCTTTCCTTTTAGTTTTATATTGTCCTTCTAATTTTGGCTATTTTAGTTTTGTTTGTGCAAAAACTTTTTAAATTTCATGTATTCAAAATTATTTTACTTTTCATATTCCTGTCTATCTCTTATTTGGTCATAAACTCTTCTCCTATCCAGAGATCTGAGACATACAAATTTTTCCGAGTTCCCCTAATTTACTTATGATATCATCTTTTATTTCTAAATCATTTATCCATTTTGACATTATCATGGAATATGATGTGAAATGTTGATTCATAACTAGTTTCTTCCTGCTTTCCAGTTTTCCCAGTAATCTTTGTCAGATGTTGAGTTCTTACCGTGCAAAGCTTGCATCTTTAGTTTTATCAGAAACTAGATTACTGTAGTCATTTAGTACTAAAAATGATATACCTAATCTATTCTACTAATCCACCACTCTAATTCTTAGTATCAGATTATTTTGATGATTGCTGCTTTGCAATATAGTTTGAAATTTGGAACTGCTGGGTCACTTTTTTTTAATTGAAACCCTTGATATTTGTGCCCTTTTATTCTTCCAGATGAATTTTTTTGTTATTTTTCTAGTTCTATAAATTAATTCTTTGGTATTTTGATTGGTATGGCATTGTATAAGTAAACTAATTTAGGTAGAATTGTCATTTGTATTTTACTTATTTGATCTATCCATGAGTAATGAGTTATTCAGTTATGTAATTATTTAATAAAAATGTTCTATAATTGTGTTTATATAGTTCCTAGGTTTGTCCTGGAAGGTAGATTCCCAAGTATTACATATTATATATATACACATACACATACACATACACATACACATACACATACACATACACATACATATATAGTTACTCTAATATTTTTATATATTGTTACTCTAATATGTATATTTATATAAGATATTTAATATTTTATATCCATTTTATATGGATCTTAAGTCCATCAGAGAAATTGCTTCAGTATTTTTCCCATGCCTGCTATTGCTAGCTTTATTTCCCTCCATCTTATTTCTCTCCACTCCCATTTATTCTATTCTCTCTCTCTCTCCTTTCACCCTGTCCCTCCTCAAAAGTATGTTGTATCTGACTAACCTCATCCATGATCCTCCCTCTCTTCTTTCCCCCACAAACCTTCCCCCAATCAGAACAGACCATTCCCCCCAACCCCCAGTTCTCTTTCTCCCATCCCTTTCCTCTCCTGTTTTCCTATAGGGTAAGATAGATTTCTATATCCAAATGAGTAGTATGTTATTTTATCTGTTACCCACCCCCACCCCATTGCAAAATGTTTGCTTTCCTTCTTTTATGTGAAATAACTTAACCCATTCTACCTCTCTTTTCCCTTTCTTTCATTTCATTCCTTTATTGCTCATTAACTACATCTTTAGGACATCTAGTTGGCATAATGGATAGAACACTGGCCTTGGAGTTAGGAGGACAGGAGTTCAAATCCAGCCTCAGACACTTGACATTAACTAGATGTATGACACTGAGGAAGTCACTTAACTCTGATTGCCTCACATCCAGGACCATCTCTAATTATCCTGATTCATATCTGGCCACTGGACCCAGATGGCTCTAGAGGTGAAAGTGAGACTGGTGACTTAGCACAGCATCTCTCTCTCTCAAATCCAATTATTTTGCTTGTCATGGCATCTCCTCCCTGATGTGTAGTCGTTGAGAATGAAGGACAAACATTATTATTATTATTATCATTATTATTATTATTATTGCACCATATTTATATTATACCTTCATATTCAGCTCCCTCCTGTGCCTGGTAAATATATATACATATATATATATATATATATATATATATATATATATATATATATATATATATGTGTGTGTGTGTGTGTGTGTGTGTGTGTGTGTGTGTTCCTTCCAACTGCCCTAATAAATGAAAAGGTTCATATGAGTCAACAGTATCATGTTCCCATGCAGGAATACAACCAATTTAGCATCATTAAATCCCTCAAAATTTGCCCTTCCCAACTGCCCTCTCTATGCTTCACCTGAGTCCTGTACTTGAAGATCAAACTTTCTGTTCAGCTCTGGTCATTTCAAAAGAAAAGTTTCAAAATCCCCTATTTCATTGAATGTCCATCTTTTCCCTTGAAAGAGAATGTTTAGTTTTGCTGGATAGTTGATTTTAGGTTGTAATCCAAGCTCTTTTGCCTTTTGGAATATCATTTTCCAAGCTCTATGAGCCCTTAATGTGGAAGCTGCTAAATCTTGTGTTATCCTGACTGTAGCTCCATGATATTTGAATTGTTGCTTTCTGGCTGCTCATAATATTTTCTTCTTGTCTTGGGAGTTCTGGAATTTGGCTATAATATTGCTGGGACTTTCATTTGGGGAGCTCTTTCAGGAGGATATTTCTATTTTTACCCTCTGCTTAGAATTTCAGAGCAATTTTGCTGGATTATTTCTTGAAAAATGAAGCCTAGGCTCTTTTCCTGGTCATGGCTTTCAGGTAACCAATAATTTTTAAATTATCTTTTCTGGATCTGTGCTCAAGTTCAATTGTTTGTCCAAAGAGATATTTCACATTTTCTTCTAGTTTTTCATTCCTTTGGTTTTGTTTTTTGTTTCTTGATTTCTCACAGTCATCAACTGCCCTTAGCTCCATTCTACAATTGAAAGAATTATTTTCTTCAGAGAGCTTTTGTATCCTCTTTTTTCATCTGACCAATTAATTCTGTTTTTTAATGTATTCTTCTCCTCATTGAACTTTTGAACTATTTTTTACATTGACTTAAACTGGTTTATTTTCTTCAGTATTTTTTGTATCTCCTTCAACAATTTGCTGATTTTGTTTTCCTGATTTTACCAAATCACTCTAATTTTTGTTTCCAATTCTTTTCTCTACCTCTCTTACTTGATTTTCAATTTTTTGAGCTCTTCCATAGCCAGAAACCAATCCATATTTTTCTTGGAGACTTTGATTATCCAATGAGTGTTTATTTTGATCCTCCATAGGGCCAAAGAAATCATCTATGGTAGCATTTTTTCATCTGTGGGTTGCTCATTTCCCCAGTCTATGAATTGATTTTAACTCTTTGTTAATGTTGGGTTCTGCTTCCAGGGGGGAGAAGGCACTGTCTCAAGCTTTTGCAGAGTTTTTTGTTCTGCTGTCTTTAGGGACCTCAATTCCTTCAGGGTCTTATGAGAACTCTGACTGCTCTCCTGGCCTGTGCTCTGGTCTGTGGATGACCACAAGCAATCCCCTCTGCCCTGGAGCTGTGGGGAATGTTCCTGTTCCTCTATGGCAATGGAGCTACTTTTCCTGAGACTGAGGCCCAGACTGCAATCTGGATCTGAGTATAGGCAAAGTTACAGAATCCTGCCTTAGGGAGGGATAGCAAGAGACCTCTGCAATCTCCCCTGGCTCCCTTACCATCTATGGGTTGAGCATCTGGAAGCAGCTGTTGAGTATTTCCCTGCCAGGTAGTTTCCCAGGTCTGTTCCTGGTCCCTGGAGGCCCAATCTGTTCTGAGGCCTGTGATCACTCTGGTGTGGCAGAAGTATTTTTTGTTGAGCTTCTAAGTTGTCCCTGGCAATCTCTGGGCTGACGGGTCTGCAAATTGCCACCATTCTAGGGACCCAGGCACCCCCAGGAACTCAGGGATCTTCCCGGATGTCTGGAATCAGCTTGTTCCGGGTGGCTGGGGCTGTTACCCTTTCTAACTCCAATGTAACAGACCACTCTAGAAATTGGTTACAGTTATTATTTAAAGGTATTTGCAGTGTTCTGGGGGAGATCTTGTAGGAATTCCTGCTTCCACTTTGCCATTTTGGTTCTGCTGTAACTCTAAAATCTTAAGAATAATAGCTCTAGGGGCAGCTAGATGATGCAGTGGATAGAACACTGACTCTGTAGTCAGGAGGACCTGAGTTCAAATCGGACCTCAGATACTTAATAATCACCTAGCTGTAATATAATAATAGCCAACAAGAAGTTCCAGGACATCTCCACTGGGTCATTGGACCTTAATTGACTCAGAGAGAATGTAAAGAGCAATTGTTTCTGTTTTGGTTAGAAACCCTCTCTCTGAGTTGATTTTTTTTTTTGACTTTGCAAAAGAGGTCATTTTTTGGTTTCTTTTCTTTCTTACTTGCCTTAATTATGGAATGCACATTGCCTCAGTCAAGCTCAGACCTGATAAAGACTAAAACTTAAAAAGGTCAGGGTGTGTACAGCATCTGGGGCCATCTGTATCTGACCACTAGACCCAGATAGTTCTGGAGGAGAAAGTTGAGGCTGGTGACTGCACAATCCTCCCTTACTTTACTTAAATCCAATCCACTTGAATGTCAGTGTATCACTTTCCAGATGTTAAGGTCTTCTTCAAGACTTTATAAGAACTGAGATGTCTTGTTATCCTGGGGAAATGCATTTAAGAAACTACAAGAACTCTCTCATTAACAAGTTTGACATTCTCCTAGCTAAGTTTGACAGAATGCTGGGAGGATTAAACTGCTCTTTGAAGAGCAGTTAATGAAATCAGGGAGGTTTAACCTATAAAAGAGAAGACTTATGGAAAGCTATCCTTCAGTATCTGAATGTCTGTCATGTGGAAGAAAGATTAGATTTATACTTATCTCAGAGTATAGAATTGGGAAGAAGGAATCTAAAATGTAGAGGAATCTTTAAGGATAATGTAAATAAAAATTTCCCAACAATTACAAGTGTCTAAAGGTGGAGTATTAGATGGCACGCTGGATTGGATGCTGGCCCTGGCTAGCACTCAAGAGGACCTGAGTTCAAACCTGACCTCAGTCACTTATTAGGGTGTGTGACCCTGGGGAAATCACTTAACCTTATTTGGTCCTCATCTATAAATGAGTTAGAGAAAGAAATGGCAAACCCATCCAAATGGGGTCTTGGACATTCAGAAATGACAACAACAATAAAAGATAGAATAGGCTGCTTTAGGAGGCAATAGGTTCCTCATCACCATACTCATACAATAGTATATAACAAAATATTCAGTAATCATTTGTTATAGTTATTTTTAGACAAGAGTTAATGTTCTGGTATAGACAGGTCTAGATGATATCTGAGAGCTTTATCAACTTTTGACAGTCTATTAATCTTGGAAATGTTTGTTGAATTGAAGAACAGAGATAGGATGAAGGAAGCTAATTCAGAGACTATAAAACCATGGTCAATTCAAGTCAATAAATGTCTGTTAAGTGAAAAGCATATGAAAGACACTGTGCTAGACCATAGAGACATAAAGATAAGAATGGTTTCCCTGTCCTTACAAAGTGGAAAAGAAAACAAGTACTAATTATCCCTAAAATTCTCTTAACAACTTTTCTTTATCCCTTCTTTCCTGTTCTCCTGTTCTCTGACATGTAGAATTAATTCACTTTAGCCTTTGTCCTTTAGAAAATTTATATCATTTTTTCCCCTTACGTTGCCTTTAAATCATCTTCATTTTGTTGATTCATATTGGCCCTGTAGCTCTTTTATTTGGCTTCTTAATTTCCTAAAATTTAATACAGAATGTTGTTGCTTTTAAGAATTACCACTATGGTAATGGTGGCTAGAACACCGGCCCTGGAGTCAGGAGTACCTGAGTTCAAATCTGACCTCGACACTTAATAATTACCTAGCTGTGTGCCCTTGGGTAAGCCACTTAACCCCATTGCCTTGCAAAAACTAAAAAAAAAAGAATTACCACCATGACTAGAAATGGGTGACATAGTAGGAGTGATCAATAAATGGAGTCTATTTTTTAGGAAAATAAAAAAAATTCAGGTAGCCTGGCAAGTGAATCAGTGCTTTATTGGAAGATGTGGGTTCAAATCTTAATTTTTATCTTTATTACTAAAAACATATAACTATGTAACTATGGACATCATTTTGAGCATTAACTCAAATATGGATACAACAAAATTTTAAATATCTTCTGAAGCTCTCTCAAGAGATTATTCTTGGTGTGGTGGTAATGAAGTTGATCTTCTTAAACAGGTGGGAGTTTGATGTTCCATAGAGATAAAACCTGTTTTCCTTCAACTGAAGGAGGAAGTTTAGTTACAGATGTTGTCAGGTGAAAGGGGTTGCAGCATGATGAGTCAGAAGGACAGAAAAACTTGCAGTCTCCTCCTATTTCTACATGATAACAACCAGAGGGTGACAATTGTTTCATTTTTTGTTCCTGTAGCTTCAGTATTTAGGAAAGTGTCTGGTCATAGTAGGCATTTAATAAATACTTGTTGATTAATGATGATCTGTTTAGAAAATCCTAGAGAAACATCAAAGACACTAATTATGACAATTAATGGTTTTAACATTTTTTGTTCAGTCATTTGTTGTTCACTCATTCAGTCATGTCTGACTTGACTCTTGGTGAACTCTTGGACCCTAAGCCAAGCCCTTCTATCCTCCTCTGTCTCTCAAAGTGATTCCAAGTACATGTTCATTGTTTGCATGGTGCTATTTCATCTTCTTCCATCTCCTTTTCCTTTGATCTTCAATAAAATAGGAGAATTAAAAAAATGAATCCATAAAATCCTGGCATTTATATATTACATAGAAAATTATATATTATAACAGAAAATAGGTTGTGGAATCTCATTTGAAATAACTCCTCAATGTATAAAATGTCTGGGATTACATCTAATAAGATTTGCTTGTTATTTATAGAAATATAATTATAAAATATCCCTTAAAGAAATGAAAAAGAATTTAACTGGTATAAGGATATTCAATACTTATGATCATATAGAATTAACCAAATAATAACATATATTTATAAGATCAAAAGGTCTAAATCTCAATCAATAAGCTTTTATTAAGTAATTATAATATGTGAGGCACTGTACTCAGAGCTGGGGAGGGAAAGAATCAAAAGTTCTTATCTTCAATAAAGTAACATTTTTATAGAATAAACAACATGTACATAAAATATAGTAAATATATACTGTATACACAAGGGGTAGATGAAGGTAATCTTTGAACCTCTAGAAGCTGGAAGAAGTGGGATAAAAATATATTATAGAAGGTTGTATTTGTACTGATGCAAAGTAAGATTGGTATTCTGAGAAGTGGGGCAAAGTATTTCACATATGGGGATGGTCAGTTTAATGACATGGATAGAGTAGGAAGAGTGAGGAACAGTCAAAATGACTGGATTAGAAAGTGTGGAGAATGAAGTAATATATAAGATGACTTCCAGGTATAAGATAAAAAGGAGTAAGATTGTGAAAGCTTTAAGTGCCAGACAAAGGGAAATCTCAGCTGGGAAATGTTGGAAACAAATAGTAATGAAGAAGGAATAGCACCTCCAGCCTCAATTTATATTATATACTGAAAGTATTTTGTTTTGGTTAAAAATTATAAGAGTAGATCAGTGGCACAGAATAAATAAGAAAGCATCAGAAACAATGAATTCAAAAATTCAGTGTTTGGTAGATCTGAGAACATAAATTGCTTGAGGAAATGATTCCTTATTTGATGACAATTACTGGGAAAACTAGTTTACAAAAAAAGTAGTTTAAAATAGTTTAGTAAAAATTAATTTAGATCAAGATCTTAAACCATATACCTCAATAAACTCAAAATGAATTCATGACTTGAATATTAAAGGTAACAGAAATAATAATAGAGACCTAGAACAGACAGTTTCTATAGTTATGACTAAAGGGAGAGTTTTTTAAAGTTTTTTAAAAAATTTTATTTATTTAAGGTAATGGGGTTAAGTGACTTGTCCAAAGTCACACAACTAGGCAATTATTAAAGGGAGATTTCTTAATCAAATAGTATATAGATAGTCTTATAAAAGATGAAAATTAATTTTGATTATATCAAATAGAAAAATTTTGCAAGAGCAAAATCAATAAAATTAGAAAAATATCTAATAATGATCTGATACTCAAGATGTAAATACGCATAGACATAGACATGTATATACACATAAACACACACACACACACACACACACACACACACACACACACACAAACACAGACTTTAAAGTACTGACAAAAATATATGCCCCAGAGTCATTCCCCAATGGTCAAAGGATATTAACATAGGTTCTCAAAAAAGATTAGCTATCTATTAAACAACATGAAATATAGATTCAAATTGCTATTAATAAGAGAAATGCAAATCAAATAACTTTTAGTTTTCACTTCATACTCAGAAAACTGACAAAGATAATAAAAGATAGGAATAGTCAACATATTAAAAAAGGTTGTAAACAGGCACATTAATACACTAACTTGGTCTGTGAGTTGATTCAACCAACTAAAATTGCACATTGGATGTGTCATTCTTTTTCTTTCTTTCTTTCTTTCTTTCTTTCTTTCTTTCTTTCTTTCTTTCTTTCTTTCTTTCTTTCTTTCTTCCTTTCTTTCTTTCTTTCTTTCTTTCTTTCTTTCTTTCTTTCTTCCTTCCTTCCTTCCTTCCTTCCTTCCTTCTTTCCTTCCTTCCTTCTTCCCATCCTACTTTCTACCCATCTCTTCCAGGTTGGCAACACAATAGCCATCCAGGAGCTTTGACCAGCTCCATTTTGACCTTAGATCACATTTTCTCTCGGGCTTACAGATCTTTGTAAAATGAGGGTTTGTTCTAAATGACATCTAATTTTTATTAGAAATCTGTCTAATTCTTAATTTATGAACTTTCATATAATCAATTTTGATTCAATGTTTAGAGTTAAGAAGTAAAATAGGCTAAAATATCCAAATCTTTTCCCCCCATAGATTCCAATTCTGGGAGTTTACCCTAGATACAATACCTGAAAGAACCCATGACAAATTAGAGAATAACAAATAGAAATATTTATGATATTGATGTCTTTACCTAAGTCAGAGGATTCTGCTTCCAAATTCTAACTTTCACAATTATATCATATGTAATTTTGAGCAAGGTCATATAACCTCTTTGGGTCTCAGTTTCCTGATATGTAAAATAAAGGGTTGTACTAGGTGGCAAGGTCTCTTTTAGCTTTAAATCTATGATCTTAAAACTTGAGAAAGTAGTTATGTGCAAACAGTCTCAGTAGATTTAAATTCAAGCTGCAGTCTGACTTTTTCACAGATTTGGCTTATACTGTACTAATTGGAAATCTTGTTAGCAAAGTGAAGTATATTAAACTGATTTATCATGACAAAAATGCAATGAATTTTCAAAATTTTGATAGGTTTCTGGAAGAATAACCCCCTCCTTGCAGCAAACTCATTCATTGTGCTTATTTTTTATTTAGGGAAATGTATTTATGAAATTTTTGCATATTGCAACATGAAGTTCCAGAAAATTCAAAGATAAATATTCTCATATTCTGCTTTCTTCAATTTGCTTTGGACACTCTCATATTCTGTCTCCTGTAATTTGCTTTGGGACTTTCTAGCCTAGATGGTGTGTTATTATTTCAATAAGAAGTGGCCATTTGGTTTCCAAAAATGTGATTGTATGTTATGCTTCAAATTGTGGATATTTTTCCATGATTTTCACTTCTGACTCATCTATCCCTGAAAATTAGGGTCAAATATTGAAAAAATCTCCCTGGTAATATATTTTAATATTTTATTTTTTCAGTAATAAAGTAAAATATTAGTATGCCTTAGGAATGGAAAGGGAGAGAATGAAGGAATGTTCTCAGATATCATGGGATGAATGGGAGAAGGGGTAGGTGACTGAAGATAGCATTAGATCAGAGTTTCTCTGATTTCACTAACTCTATCTTCATGATATGGGGTTCAAATTTCCTAACAGACTAAGCTAAGTGAAATAGATAGCTACATGATATAGTCAGTGGGATTATCCTTTATTTGGGATTTTGAAGCTAAGACTAAATGGCCATTTGTCAAGTATGCTGTAGATACTATTTTTCATGTATGAGCCAGGCTAGACGAACTATAAGGATCCTTCTATCTTTGAAATTCTGTGAAATAGCTTCTGTGTTCTGACCTATTTGAAACCAGGAGCATATTGAATAGTAGACGTTTGTCCAAGAATCTGAATGTAGTACTGTTAATGAAATAATGATAGCAGATTAAAATGAAGGATTTTGAGTCATGATTCTTTCTTTTTTTATATTCCAAATAGCCTTATTTGCTTTATTTCTTAACTCAGCTCCAAACATTGAATTAAAATTAATTATATGAAGGTTCATAAATGAATAATTAGACAGATTTCTAATAAGAATTAGATGTCGTTTATGGCAAACCCTCATTTTACAGATAAAGATCTGTAAGACCTAGAGAGAAAGTATGAACTGACTAAGGTCAAAATGAAGCAGGTCAAAGCTCCTGGATGGCTATTGTGCTGCCAACCTGGAAGAGATGGGTAGACTCAGTTTCAGGAAAGTAGGATGGGAAGGAGGAAGGAAGGAAGGAAGAAAGAAAGCAAGCAAACAAAAGAAAGGAGGAAGGTAGAAAAGGAGAAAGGAAGAGAAAGAAAAGACAAAAAATTCATTTCTGTAACACATCCTGGAATCTCACAAAGCTACAATTGAAAAACACTAATCTATAGTCTGCATTTTGTTAGTGAAATATGAAGTTTGGATGGAATAAAGAGCTATGTGTATATGTGTATACACATATATCTATACCTATTTTTACTTTTAAATTCTACACAGAGGTCAAATAATATCTATGTTTTGGGTTGAGGTATGGTGAGGTATTAGGAGAAAATGTTTCAGTCTTCTAGATAGCTTCCACAGGTGGATCTCTCTATTAGTTTGACAGTTTCTTATTTGTGGTTACATTCTCCCCTCCTCTCCATTATAATTAACTATCAATTTATTTGCCTTTTAGTTGAAGCTATAAATTGCTTTATTTCAAATACTGTATTCATAAGAAATTTGTGAGAACTAATGTTTCCATTGCCTATTTATTGTTCTTAATTCAAAGTGATCTCTTGGAAAATTTAAAAAGGTAGATAACTGTTCTTTACATTTTAATTGCCTATTTATTGTTCTTAATTCAAAGTGATCTCTTGGAAAATTTACAATGGTAGATAACTGTTCTTTACATTTTAAGACTTAGCTATATTGTAGGACTTATAAAAATTCATGATTAATAAAGTAAGAGATGGTGAATATTTTTCTTTCTATTGAAATATTCTAATTCAGGAGAAAATATTAATAATAATATAAATAATATTAATTTCCCACCAAGTAATATAAGCCAATGAAATCATCTATATATAAGACCACAGGAACATAGTTCTAGAACTAGAAAAGTCCTTGTGTAATCTAATCTGACTGCCTCATTTATACATGAGGAAATTGAGGTCCAGGAAGGGTAAGTGACTTTCCTAAAGTCACACATTTATTTTATAGTTATTATTACGTATGAAAAGTACCAAAATGAAACATTATCTGCCTTTTTAATTGAGCAAAAGATTTAAAAATATGCTTCAATTCCCTAATATGGTCAATTTTAGGTGACTTTCATTCTAAGGCCTATTAAGCCTTTTTCCCTTGCTCTTCAATATTTTGCTCTACCTCTGTCTCTTCTGAATTTTTCCCTTGTAGCAAAGGTATGTAGAGAAAATGATAATGTGTGTGTGTGTGTGTGTGTGTGTGTGTGTGTGTATGTGTGTGTGTGAGAGAGAGAGAGAGAGAGAGAGAGAGATGAACAAAGGGGTAGGAAAAAGAGGATGAATGAAGAAAAGAATGAAAGACACATATAGAGGAATAGGGGAAGAAACAGACAGTGTCAAAGAGAAGAAAGACAGCTACAGAGGTGAATGGAGAGAGACAGAAGAAGGGGAGCAAGAAGCAAGGAAAGAAAAAGAAAGTGAATCACTAACAGTAAATGATAGACAATGAGACAAAGAATGGCTTAAAAAAATCTCAGGGAGACTGAACGGCTTTACCAATTCATGTCATCTGATAGTCAGACTATTTGTTCTATAGTTTTTAGGGTATTATCATTCATTAAATGTTGTCCTTAGTCATTATTCATAGATTTTAACTGTTCCAATCCTTAAACCTTTACTCTATTTTTTTTAACATTAAAAAATATTTTCAGGTCCACATTCTCTACTTTTCATCCCACCCTACCTCAAAATTGAGAAAGCAAGAAAAACAAAACCACTTTATGTATAGTTAATGGAAAACAATATGATTTAATTGGTTATATAGATTTTTTTCCAGGAAATGGGGTTAAGTGGCTTGCCCAAGGCTACATGGCTAGGTAATTATTAAGTGTCTGAGGTCGGATTTGAGCCCAGGTACTCCTGACTCCAAGGCCAGTGCTCTATCCACTGCGCCACCTAGCTGCTCCCATTTAATTGGTTATATAAAAAAACCTCAGTCTACACTTGACTCCAATCACATCTCTATTGGGAGAGGGATAACATATTCACTCTATTTTGAATGTAGTTTCTGGGGGAAGACAGTCAGGATAAAAAAATTTCTACCTGGACAACAACAAGGACCAGATAATTTTTCCCCTTAGGCACCAGATAGAATAATGGTAGGTACTGGTCTCTGAAGAATTTGACCTTTCTTTCTTTAAAAATAGATAATGTTGTAGCTAACTTATCACCAGTTTGTATAGAATCCAAAAATTAAAGGAAATACTAAAACAGATCAGAGTAGGGCAAACAAAGAAAATAACAATGAGATAATTCCTGTAAAGAAATCTGTAATTAGTAATTAAGTAATCAATGAAAGGTATTAATGTTGGTAAGGGAGTATGAATCCTCCCCTCCCTTGCATCTCTCCTTTCAATTTATCTGTGCATGTGTAGAAGATATCAAAGAAATACTAGTTTGTTTTTTGAAGGGAAATCATAGTGGAATACTTGCACCTGGGGAAAATCATGAATGGTTTCAAATACGGGTTACACAAAGTTAGACTTGAAGGAAACTAGAGCTTCTGAAGTAGAAATTGAGGGAAAACTGCATGCCAATACTGAGGAACAGCCTGTACAAAATGACTGGAAAAGTGGTTGATTTTCATGTGTGAATAACAGCAAGAAGTCTAGTTTGGCTAGAAGAAAGAGGGCATGAAAGGGAGTAAGGCATAACTGAGGCTAAGTTGTGGCGGGTTATATAATGTCAAAGAGAGAGTTGTATTTAACCCTATAAGTAATTGGAGAACCACAGGAATGTATCTCTATCTGTAGCTTTATTGGTTGATATAGAGGTAAATATTCTTATCTATAGTTTTCTTTTCTTTCTTTTTTTCAGTTTTCACAATCTATGATTTTAAAAATGTAGGGAATTCTTAGTGTGGGAATTCTATTTACTGATGCAAATCAGTGACAACTTGCCTGTATTTTCAAACCATGTCAGGTACATTAAAAGGTACAGTTCTTTTTCTAAATTACTTTGTAATAATTAACAACAACAAACATTATTAAGCATCTATGACTTGCCAGGAATTTTTTAACTGCTAAGGATGCAATCACCCTCCAGCCCCCTGCAAAAAAAAAGATGAATAATTAACATGCATCAGAGACAAGACTTGAACCTGGCTCTTCCTGTTGTCAAAAATAGCTCTCTATTGCTATTTTGTTTCTTAAAGAAATGTTCCCAGATGTATTGCAAGTATTAAAATAATAATTCTTTGCTTATTCAACTGGAATAAATCATTACCTGTCTTGAGTGAATAGGGATTTGTAAGATGCAGTTACTAAAATTATTGAGCAATGGCATTTATTAAGTATGCATCCCATGGTGCCTTAATATATTTGATTGATGATGACAATGACAACATGTCTTCTTTCATGGGTGTCTAGAATCTCTTTGTCCAGCATTCCACGGACTCTATGGTAATTTAAAACCTGTGGGAGTTTTCCATCCTTGGGGATGTAATACATAATAGCAATTCCCCTGAATTTTCTATTTGCAGAGTGATTGGGTACACTCTGGTGGTTTGAACAGCTGTTATAGTGGTGAATCCCAATCCTGTGGGAATCTAGATCACCAAGTGAGTAGTTAATCAGAGTCTATATAATAGCACTATGTATAGGAAATAAAAAATTCTGTCTGCTCAGCTATAGAGTGACATTGCTAAGTGGAGCAAATCACATTGCAGTCATTTACTCTGAAAAATGTAACTGGTGCTGTTATGGAACAATCTATTGTGCAGTAGTTCTCATTGGGTACATATTCACTTATTTCTCATCTTGGGGAAGTTATTTGGGCATGCCTCACTTTATCTAATAGTTTTATTCATGAAAAGTTAAATTCATAGGAAGTTTGGGCTAGAAGGAACCTTAGAGATCAAGTAGTTCAAACCCTTCATGGTTGAAGAAACTGAAGTTCAGAAAGATAGCCTGGGCTAATGGGATCATGGACATAGAATTGATCTGCAGTTTGGTAGCCATCTAATCACTTCTTCCCCTTCATTTAACAGATGAAGAAAATGAGGCACAGTGAGATAAAGTAATTTCTTCAATGTCACATAGGTAAAAAAGTGGCATAGCTAATATTTGAATACAGGATCTCTGACTATAAATTCAGGAATTTTCCACACATTTAGAAAATTTCTACAAAGCACATTTCTGAAAAGTAAACTATATTTCAGGGGAACTTGCTATTTAAAGCAAGACTTTGCAGTGAATTCTTCCATAAAACAACAATAGAAAATTATTTGATAGAGTGGATAGCCATCTCCTAATATATATTTTGAAATATATATTTTCATATAAATTATGGTTTCTTAAAACAAAGAATGAATGAATATAGTATAATTGACCATTTGTAACAATTGTTTAGTCTTTGAAATAAGCATTCTTTCAATAAAATACAGATAACCTGCCTACTTGATAAAATCTAGATTAAACATTGTTCTGATTGACATATTTCACTAGCATTTCTAGTCTAATGCTCTGTTAGTTTGTTACAATTGTCAGAGTCAAAGGGGCTGTGGAAGGTTTATTTTTTTTTTATGGCCAGCTAGGTGCTGCAGTAGGTAAAGTGCTGGCCTGGAGTTGTGAAGACATTTTTCCTGAGTTCAAATCTGACCTCAGACACAGTTGTGCCTGATGTATGATTGTTTAAAACCTGAACAAGTCATTTAACCCTGTGTGCCTCAATTTCCTCATCTGTAAAATCAGCAGGAGAAGGAAATGCCAAATCACTGCAGTATCTTTGCCAATAAAACTCCAAATGGGGTCACAATCAGACACAATTGTGAACAATAATCATGCAAACATGGTTATCCTGACTTTTTAAAAAAGTTCCCCTTTGTCCCCAAAACTAATTAGCAGACAAAACTTACTTTTTCCTTCTTTCCTTCCTTTCCACTCTAGTTCAGCAACAGGAACCATTTCCCTTATCTTTGTCTTTTCTTTGAAATTGATTCAAATGTAGAAAGCTTTTTGTAAGTTGAGTCAGGATTCAGGATTAATGTACATATTTTCTGTAGAAATAATGCAGGATGTGACATTTGAATTATATTTTTTTTGAGAGAAAGAAGTAATATAGTCTTTCTACATTGCAAAATCATCACATGTTGTTCCAGCAGGATGATGACACTTAAATTCTGGTTGCAGTAATTTTAAACAATGGAACTCCAATGCAGAGAAGAACACATTTTACCCACAGCTTCCTTCTCAGTTCTCAGCAGTAAGTACAGTTCTCCCCAAATGTTGTTTTAGTCATTGAGTTTTTCTGTCCAGATGAAAGTGTCTTAGTTGTTTAAATATGCTAACCTAGATAGTAAACAAATAAATAAACAAACAAATAAGTTACCTAGGAGATTCTATTTTTTTTTTTGTAGACTAGATGATTAATGAATTTTCCAAAGCTGTTTTCCTGGTTCTGTAAAATCTGTGGTGAGTGCACCTGCATTTTTAAGCTTGGATGCTTAATGAAACATGTCTAAAATGGAGGTGCAGCTTACACTGCTCCAAGTGCTTCATCACAATGGGGTCCAAGACATGCTGTGATATTGCAGCAGGAACACTCTGAAGCCAGGCACATCACGAAGCCATGTGGATTTCCACATCCACAATGACTCCCATAAAACATCCCTCAGGGTTTTAGTATTTGCTTAGAAACGGTAATCAAGTGGCAATGTTAGCAATGTGTGGCTTACACTGGAAAACAGATTAGAATTCATTCATTCTCTCAATGTGCAACCAATTATTGAACACCTATAAAGGACAATTCACAGTTTTAAACAATCATACATCAGAAGAGGTCCCAGCTCACCAAGAGCTTGTAATTTAGTAGGGAAGATGAAATATACAAAATATTCATAATTCAAGTCAGATTTAACAAAATACATAAAGAAGATACAATGAAGTGTTAGAAGAGTTCAGAAAGGAAAGAGCATGGAAGTCTTCTTGAAGGGAAATTATTTGAGTGGGGAATTTAAAGGTAGGATTTTTGACATGCAGAGGTTGATGGGAATAGCAAGAAATAATACAGTGGAATTCTGTGGAAAATAGACTAGTGAGTAGTTTTAGCTTGACTGGAGTTTTTAGGGAATGTTTCAGGCAGTAATGGAAAATAAGATTAGGTTAAATAAATAAAATTAAAAAAAATAAAAGTAGTTTGGGATCAGATTGTAGAGGGCAAGCTAAAGAAGCCAAAATTTACCTCTGTAGATATAGGTCAAGAAAACCTTACCTCTGGTTGTGTATAGAGGAACAATTGCCTTCAGAGGGGCTCTAAATTTGGTTGTATTTTTTGTCCAATCATTTTGAGTCATATCTGAGTATTCATAAATTTGGAGGTTTTCTTGGAAAAGATACTGGAGTCATTTGTCATTTTCTTTGCCAACTCACTTTAGAGTTGAGGAAATGGAGGCAAGCAAGGTTAAATGACTTGATCTGGGTCATACAGATAAGTGTCTGAGACTGTATTTGCACTCAGGAAATCCGACCTCAGACACAGTTGTGTCTGATGTATGATTGTTTAAAACCTGTACAAGTCATTTAACCCTGTGTGCCTCCATTTCCTCATCTGTAAAATCAGCAGGAGAAGGAAATGCACTCAGGAAGATAAGTTTTCCTGGTTCAAACATCCTATCCACTGAGCCCACCTAGTTGACCCAAGCCTGAGCATTTTTTTAATATGGCAATAGCTAACTTTATTTTCTTCAGTACATATCTCTTGATTATACTTTTCTCTATAGATTTTTTTCAGTCCTTTCAACTTTGTTTTAATTTGGGATTTTAATTTGGGATCAAGTAAAATAATACGTCCAAAACCATTGTATAAATGTAATAATATAGAACCTCTGCAGGACCAAGAGAGACAGAAAACTCATTCTGTCCATTTCCCAATAATTAGCTCTAGACCCAGACTGAATTCAGTACTGAAGGTCCCTGACCTCTGAAGAGAGGTTCTTTGTTTTCAAACTCTTTGGCACATAATGTCCCTATTACAGAGTCTTTAGGAGACTTACTTAAAGAGAGACTTACTTACTTAAAGGAGACTTACTTATAGATATAAGATTTAAAAAAAAAACAAACAACTGTGGTTTTTATTGATGTGGGAAGTATCCCCTCTATGGGGATAAATGGAAATAAATAACTTATCTGGATGACTGAGAAGTTCAATAACTCGCTCAGTATATCAATGAGTGTCAGAGGTAGGGCAATGCAGAGGTTCCATGGATAGCATGTTGGGCCTGAAAGACTCAAGTTCGAATTTACCTCTATGTGACTCTGAGTACTTAACCTATAAACATATATTTATTCATTATAATAATAATCAATATGGAGCCTCAGTTTCTTTTTCTGTGAAATGAAAGTGTTCTACCAATAGTACCTATTTCCTAAGGTTGCTGTGAGAATCAAATAAGATAATGGTTATAAAGTGCTTAGCAAAATGAGTGATTGATAGAAAGTACTATTTTCATGTTATCTTTATTAGAACTTGAACCAATATTTTTTGATTCTAAGGCCAATTCTGTATCTAATATAAAATCTTTGTGAAATCATAATCCCTACCTTTATTTTTTATTTCAATTTAATTCTTCAGTTATAGTTAAAGGGAGTTTTCAACATTCATTTTTATGAAGTTTTCTGCCTCCCACTTTTCCCTCCCCTCACCCTAGGACATCAAGTAATATGATATAGGTTATCCATATACAATAGTGTTACATATATATCCATATTAGTGAAAGAAGAATCAGAAAAGGGGGAGAGTGGAAACTATGAGAAGGAAAAAACATTAAACATTTAAAAATCTGAAGATAGTAAGATTTGATCTGCATTCAGATTCCATAGTTCTTTCTCTGGATGTTGGTGGCATTTTACATCATAGGTCTTTCAGAATTGTCTTTGTTGTATTGAGGAGCTATGGCTATCAGAGTTGATTATAACACAATGTTGCTATTAGTGTTTTCCTGGTTTTGCTCACTTTATTCACCATCAGTTCATGTAAGTCTTTCCAGGTTTTTCAGAAATCTGTCTGCTCATCCTTTCTTATGGAGCAAAAATATTCCATCATATTCGTATATAACAATTTGTTCAGCCATTTCCCAATTGGTGGATATTCCCTCATTTTCCAATTCTTTGACTCTACAAGAAGATCTATGATTACTTTTGTACATGGGAGTCTTTTCCCCTTTTTTGTGATCTCTTTGGGTTACAGACTTTGTAATGGTATGGATGGCTGAAGGGTATGAAAAGTTTTATTGCCTTTTGGGCATAGTTTCAAATTGCTCTCCATAATGGTTGGATTACAACTCCACCAATAGTGTATTAGTGTCCCAGTTTTCTCACATCCCTACCAACATTTATTTCCCTTTTCTGTCATTTTTAGCTAATCTGGTGTGAAGTAGTACCTCATTGATATTTTAATTTGCATTTCTCTAATTAGTAGTGACTTAGAGCATTTTTTTAATATGGCAATAGCTAACTTTATTTTCTTCAGTACATATCTCTTGATTATACTTTTCTCTATAGATTTTTTTCAGTCCTTTCAACTTTGTTTTAATTTGGGATTTTAATTTGGGATCAAGTAAAATAATACGTCCAAAACCATTGTATAAATGTAATAATATAGAACCTCTGCAGGACCAAGAGAGACAGAAAACTCATTCTGTCCATTTCCCAATAATTAGCTCTAGACCCAGACTGAATTCAGTCCTGAAGGTCCCTGACCTCTGAAGAGAGGTTCTTTGTTTTCAAACTCTTTGGCACATAATGTCCCTATTACAGAGTCTTTAGGAGACTTACTTAAAGTTTAAGTTTGAGTAGTGTCTGTCTGCAAAATGGAGGAGAAAGCATACAAGGCAGATCAGCTGTAGGACAGTTATTTATTTTCTTACACAAAAGAAATGTTTAATATGGGACTACCAGGTATTTAATGACAAAATTCTAAAAAAAAAACAAGCATTAATAATTTACTACCATGGTTAAGCTTTCCTTAGAGCTCAAGATTTCAAACATCAAGTTTTCACTTGAAAAGTTACCACCTTTTTTTAAAAGTTATCACTTTTTCAAGGACATTTGAATCAACATTTCCCCTTTAACTCATCCCTTAACTTTCTTTTTTTTTTAAGATTTTTTCAAGGCAATGGGATTAAGTGGCTTGCCCAAGGCCACACGGCTAGGTAATTATTAAGTATCTGAGGTCGGATTTGAACCCAGGTACTCCTGACTCCAAGGCCGGTGCTCTATTCATTGCGCCACCTAGCCGCCCCATCCCTTAACTTTCTTCCCAAATGTCTATGTCTTCTGTTAAGCCAGGACAGGAGTCCTTTTTCTGTAGATGGTCATCCTCTTTGATGCAGAAATTCCTTCTGCTGCCATTCAGCTCTGACCCAGGAGGTTTCAGCTCACAAGGACTAAGACTGGTAAGGATTACCATTCAGTTACCTAAAAAGGAAACAAATTAGAAGTAGCCAGAGTCCTAAATCCCAGGTTTATATTTGCCCAGGTAGGGAATATACCTGTTTCCATGTGCTCAGAGTAGCCATTTCTTCTGGGGAAAAGTATGTGCCCACCTCTTGGAGGAAGTTGAAATTCTACATCAATGCCGTCCAATTTAAATAGAAATTATTTGTACCTAAGGATCCCTGAAGGCCTCATATTGACTTAGGTTTAAAATGTGATATGTTTTTTGTATGCTTATTTATTTTTTCTGAAATGTTTCCCAATTACATTTTAATTTGGTATGGGCTGCAGTCAAAAGTGGACTATGTATTTGACATTTCTATTCTAAACAATCTGGAGAAAGAAAAGAAAGAAAAAGAGAGCCAGAGGGTAGAGTTACTTCTTTTAAGTTCTATTGATTTGAAATCTCTTCTTGGTACTGTGCCCAGCACTCTTTGACATGCAACTTGCCTCCATCAACATGGACACAGACACAGACACAGACACAGACACACACACACACACACACACACACACAGACACACAGATACATATATACACACAAACACACACACACAGAGACACACATACACAAAGGAACTGCCATGGTTAAAACACCAAGGTCTTCAGTGTTTAGCTACACATGACCCTGGAACTTGCCTGAAGTAACTTAGTGCATGTTACATGGAATATTCCTTGCAAACACATACTTCATAGAATTTACCCTAAAACTCATGCTGTATAATTTTATGCTGATGTAATGTAGATATATTGTTTGTTGACATAAACTTGAAGGAAGTATTGTGAAACAAAAACGAAGTGTGACACAGAACCAGGGTCTTTTCTCTAAACTTTCTTAATCTGAGAATATTTTGTTTTAGATTTAGATTTTGAGGAAAGATTTGGATTTTATTTTGGAGTCCAAATTTGCATGTTAGAAAATGCTCAATTTAGGGGCAGCAAGGTGGAGTAGTGGATAGAACACGAGCCCTGGAGTCCAGAGGACCTTAGTTCAAATCTGATCTCAGATATTTAATAATTACTTAGCTGTATGACTTTGGGCAAGTCACTTAACCCCATTGCCTTGCAAAAAACAAAAAAAAAATAAAATAAAATTCTCAATTTGCTATCAATAATTTTTTCCCCTTTTCATGGGGAATTTTAAAAAAAGACTAGAAGTTGGTTAATAGCATGGCATATGTTCTCCATGAAACATAAGGGGAGAAAAAAATTCCACATATGGAGTACACCCACTATTCTTGCATCATCAAGTATTCTCTCTTCTAATTCCAAATTACTTTGTATTTATATTTATGTATGTTTGTATATACTTATCTGTCTATGTAAGCTTTAAAACAGATTTTATTGATACCTTTTTAATTTCACTGTTTTCCCATATCCTTTTATCCCCTTTTCTCAGAGAATTATTCCTTACAACAAGAATTTTTTTGAAAAAAGAAAGTAAAAGAGAAATATTTAATAAAACCAATCAACACATTGAATAAATTTTAGTAAGTCTGTTTAAATATTAAGCATCTACTATATGTTAGGCACTATTCTAAGCAGTGATACATAGACAAAAACAGTTTCTGTCCTCAAGGAGCTCATAGTCTTGTAGAGAGGTGCAACACATAAAAAGAACCTTAAAAAGTGGATATGAGGGTACTTGTCCAGTGATATCCAGGGATGTCCAGTGATGAAAGTCCTGAGAAGTGCAATTGGATTGCAAATGAAGGGATGGCTAATGGGATACCTTCCTTAAGGGGAGAATCTTGGAGGAGCTCTCTACAGTCTACTCTGATATTATAAGCAATTTTTCATATCCTTGGACACCATTCTCTCCAATGGATTAAATTAGGGATGGGGGAAGAGTAGAGAATGAAGGTATTATTCTCTTATTTTATCTTTGAAGCCAAATTTGTTCTTTATTATTTTGCAGCATTCAATTGTTTTGTGGTAGTTGTTTTTTCCAATTACATCAAGTATTTTGTTTCCCTGGCTCTGCTTAAATTCATGAAAGTATTTCCCTGCTTCTCTGTGGTCCTCATGTACTTATAGTACAGTAATATTCTATTACTTTAACTTTAATTTGTTTAGCCCTTCATATCTAAACTTCTTGATGTCAGAGATCTATAGAACTGTGTTTTAATGTTTCTAAACTAATAGAGGAATGTAAAGAGATAATCCTAACTTCTTTTCATGCCATTACCTAGGGACAGAGTTTAAGGCCAGTTTAAAATTGACAAATAAGTGAAATTGATCTTTGGTATTCTCAATTTCCCTTTTTATCATCATTTCCCTCAATTCTGACATATTGACCCCTTGGGCTATCAAAATTCCACACATTTCTTAGGGATTTAAAATCTAACTCACTTTTGGAAACCAGATTCATTTTTTTCAGGGTTTATGGTTAAAAAAGGGGAAAGGATGAGAGAAGGTGATTATGCTGCCAGCTCATAACAAGTGTGGCCTTCCCTTTTGTGTAAAGAAGCCTGGGGAAGTCAAGAAGTTGCAGAAGTGACCAGGCTGGGCTCCATAGCTGACAAATGGCACACTGTTCCATGCCATAGACTTCAAATTATTCAGGGGAGACTGTATGGTACTGTGGAAAGAATTCTAAGCTTGCAGTAGGAGAAGCTTGATTCAAATCCTGACTAAGTTCATTTTTGTGTGGTCTTCAGCAAGGCATTTCATTGCTCTGTGTTTGAGTTCACTCAACTGTAAAAATTTGAGGTTGAATTAGATCACCTCTAAGGTCAATTTTGGCTCTTGACCTATGATCCCGTGACTATGATATCTTCCATGAACTTGAAGAATGAAGCACAATTTTATAAATCTTGATAAGATTATGCAAAAACTACTAGAGTCTACCATGAAATAGATGGGCACTATTATGATATGGCACTACTCTGTTAAAATCTACCATTATATAGTCAGAGGGGAAAATTTAAGACAGCTCTCAAATTATACCTCATAGATGACTGCATACTCCATTTATGAGGAAAGCTGGCCTTATTTAGCATTTATATGGACTCTGGGAACATCAAGCACCAGAAGTGTAAAAAGTTTAAGTTGATACTAGTCAGGTAATATATTAAGTTAACAATTTTGGGGAAGTAGCTATGGTAACAGGACAGCTTCTGTTAAAATACTCAGATATGAAGGTCGCAGAGATTTTGGTTTCTGGCACAAGTGTGAAACTCATGAGAAAGATGAACCATTATCCCTTCCTGTGTCTTTACTAGGAATACAATAGATATGTAGAACCATTTTGCTTTCTCCAATTTAGTTAGTTCCTTTGCTCTAAGTAGTGACAGTAATCAGAATTTCATCTTTTCATCAAGGAGGATTTACCATCACATAGCAGACTCCTTATGAAGGAAAGGAAATGCTCCATGGATTAAAGGGAAATTTTCTATGGATGGTGATTTTATACTCTAATCAAAGTAGGTGATTTTGATCAAAATACAAAGTGGAACTGGTATTATTTAAAATGCAGATGATAGGTTTCTTAGCATGGCCTGATTTCCTTGGAAATATGAGTTATTTGGAGATGGACAAAACTGCAATGAATTAATCTATCTATTAATTGACAAATGTTTATCAAATGCTTATTATGGGTCAGACACTTCTAATAATTCAATGTAGTGAATGAAACAGTTCATACTCTCAAAGAGCTTATATTCTAATAAAGAGATATGTACAATATAAGTATATACATAGTAAATTTACAAGTTACTACAATTTTATAAGGAATTGTATTAGCAATGGGAGGAGGACCAGAGTAGGGATCAAGAATGGCTTTATGTAGAAGTTGATACTAAGATTGAGTCTTGGAATTTGTTCTTAGAAGGAGAAGGATAGGTGAGCTGAGAGTGAATTCCAGGGGGTGGGTAGTGGGAGAGGGTATCTTTTGGTGAAAAGGGAAGAGGGATGGGCAATAGATTTGTCATTAGGTGTACTGTGCAACAATTACACCAGTATGATAAGATGGTAGAGTATATGGAGAGGAAAAATTTCTAATGGACTTGGAAAGGTAAGGTGAGGACAGGTTGTGAAGACTTTTACAGTCTAAACAGAATTTATATTTGATTCTAGAGTCCAAAGAAGCTAAGGAAATTTATTAGGTAGGTGACATAGTAAGACTTCTACTTTAGGAAAATCATTTTGGTACTTAGAAGGTGTTACTCCATTTGTGGATATATGGCCCTCAACCAAAATCTTCTTGTTCCCCCTTTGTCTTTTTGTTATTGTTGTTGTTATGGCAACGTGGACCTTTATGGCATTTTTTTTGTTTGGAATGTTATTTTATTATATTTTTCAATTGTATACAAAGATAGTTTTCAACATTCATTTTTTTATCAGTTTTTAAATTCCACATTTTCAACTTCCCTCCCTTCCCTATCCCCTCATCCCTATATTGATCAGATGGTTGTGCCTGTTGTTGGACAGGTAGGTGTATAGAGTATTAAGCTTGGAGCCATGAAGACTCATCTTCTTGAGATCAAATACAGCTTCAGATACTGTGTGATCTTGGATAAGTTACTTAGCCTTCTTTGTTGCAATTTCCTCATCTGTAAAATGAACTGGAAAAGGAAATGACAAACTACTCCAGTATCTTTGCCAAGAAAACCACAAATAAGGTCATAAAGCCTGACATGACTGAAAAGCAACAACAAAGTGCCTTCTTTTGCTCCATAAATGCTATTTTGCATCTTCAGATATCTATTTGCAATCTTCTTCTGATTGAATTGGGGGGTGAGGGGGGGCGAAGAATGACAATAAATCAAGTATTCCTTTACTTCTGATCATTGAATATCTGTTTATCTTGTCATTTAGCAAAAGTTCACCTAGCTACAATAAAATAACCCATTGAAACAATTGTTGGACGACTGATGATGATTGATAGATCATTTAGTCAATGGGCATCCCAGGGGAGCAATTTGTTCCCCCATCACTATTTATGGAGTCCATTAGTTCAAAATTCCTGCATGCAGCTCTGAAAATGGCAATATTTAGAATTATCTAACTGTAGGTAATGTTATAATGAATTAGTCATTATACTTTGTAACACAGGTAATATTTATGTCTTAGTTGATAAACATGAAATCATGTCTTAAGCTACCCATTCTTATCAAGTATTTAAAAGGGCATCTGGTAGATAGGCCCCTAAAGCTGACCTACCATAAAAAAGCACCAAAGAGATTTTGGTTTTGCTATTTATTATTTATATGATTTTGGACTAGCCTCAAACTCTCTGGGCTCAGTTTCCTCATGTGTAAAATGAGGGAATTGGATTAGATGAACTGATGATTCTTTTAACTCAAAATTGAAATAAACTTATGGATCACAGAATTACTTGGGAATGGAAATGAATGATTTAATATTATTTTGCTTTAATACAGTACATATGATTATGACAGAGGAGAAAGCTTGCTCCGGCTCTACTAACAATATTCTGGTATGAGACTCTGGCTCTTTTGGGTAGGAATAGATTTATAATTCTAATAGAGAGCCAGAAGAACCTTTAGGAGTCATACAAATGAAAGAATAGACAGAAGGAAGTCACAGGTCAAAGGATCACAGTTAAAGAGATGAGGGGGACCTTGGAGACCATCAATTCTTAACTGTCAAGGGGTGCCTCTAAATCGATGTTCTTGTACTACAAGATAAAGCAGATTATTCTAAGTTTATTAGTTCTTCTGTTAACTTGACTGTGACCCTCATAGAACTCAAAATTCAAAGAGTATTTAAGAACTATGCTTTATTTCATAACTCCTCTATTTGCTTGCTCAGAGGAGAGAGGAAAGAGCAATTAACTGGACTAGAAAATTTAACTGTATCTTTCCAAAAACTTTGGGTTTAAGGTGTATCTATGGACTGATGTGGGAGACCTGAGATGAGAAGAAGCTGTGGGCACAGCCAACCTGGTATTTTTTAAAATAATTTATGATTTTATTCTATTCTATTGATACTAACTCTATAGGAAAGTTAAAAAACAATACATATAAACAAAAGCATACTTATCTACATTTTTTAATGTTGGAATAAAAGCACCTAAAATAAAAACCATGAATGCTCTCAGTTCAGTTAATGTGTTTTGCTCAATCTCAGAAGATTTGTGATTTTGTTAAGTACAAATTCATTTATTTGATCACTTTAAATGTCATCAGTATTTTATAAAATTTTTCATTTAATCTTTGTCATGAAGTCTATTTCACTTGCCTTACGACATCATTCTGTAAGAGTCACTTTGTTTTATTCAGTTTTCTTTCCTTCTTTATAAAAACAATCTTATGATGTGGGACTTTAAAATGTTTGACTCCATTATGCCTTGCTACTGTCTCTAGGTCTTAATGAAATGCAGACAAATGAATGAAGACAGAGGTATTTTTCCTTGTGAGATAGGAGCTACAGAGTCAATCTGATCTGATAAATTTCCACTGACTATGCCCCTTAGACTAATGAGATAACTAGCTGTCACCCAGCAAAGGGCAGAACTGAGAGAAAGAGGCTATCAGTTTTCTTGATACCATAGAGATGTTTTCATTTCTTCAGAGCTGTCTGCAATTAGGTGAAGTGCACAATCACCAGGGCAATGATGGGGCTGTCTGGTTTCTGGAGCTTATGGTAAATAGGATCAGACTGGTGGCTAGCAGTGCCCTCTAGTGGCCCCAAATTTTAATATTCAGTATTTTATAGGCTTTTTTTAAAGTTTTATATTTTATTTTTATATAAACACAATTTACAAATTGCTACTACTTTTTCAGAGATTTATTGTAAAAATAAAAATATTAAGTAAAAATGTAATATCATCTGAAATTATAGGAATTTATATCTGTAGGACCCACTCCGACCTGCTTTTTAATTAAACAGAAATATATTTTCTTTTCTTTTTATTCTCACACCTTAGGGAAAAAAGAAAAACAAAATTCTCATAAAATCCGCATAGTTAATCAAAAAATCCTCAATGGCTGCATATATATATATATATATATATATATATATATATATATATATATATATGAGATTTGACATTCTAAAATGATATTTTTTCTGTAGTGGATGGCATGATCCATCATCAGTCTTCTGGAATCATGAATATTCATTGTATTGGTAATAGTCCTATAGCTTTCAAATTTTTTTTAGAATTTCTAAGGTTGAATTGGTCCTACTTTTATCACTTTGCCTTTATTGTTCTTCCCTATAGCTCTATCTCCTGACTTCTCTGATTTCTTTTATGTCTTAGCTAAAGTTTCAGCTTCTTCAAAAAACCTTTCTCAGCCCTTCAGTCCATATAAATCTTTCCATGTCTTTTTGAATTTACCGTTTTTCTCATTTCTTACAGTACAATAGCACTCTATCACATTCCTATGCCACAGCTTATTCAGTCATATATACATATATACATTGCTAGATTTTTCTGTTAGTTTTCAGATCTTTTGCTATCATAAAAAAAAATCCTAGAAGTATTTCTGTACATGGTATTTCTTGCAATATGGGCTTCTTGAGAGATTATCCTTTGTTTCATTCAGACTATGTACTGTAACTTTCTCAGGCCTTAGGCATTCATATGGTAAAAGAAATCTTATATCCAAAAGAAATTAAAGAAAGAACATTTGTTCTATTGTATTAATGCCAGTGACTTGAGAAAGTTTCAGTGAATGCTAAGAGAGAGATAAAGGATCAGCTCTCAGGAATATATCATGACAATGAAATATTGCATAATCTTTTGCATAAGTAAAGTATGTGGCTGCCTACACAATATAATTTGAGAGAAATTATAGAACTTAACGTACTCATAAATAAATTCTTGTCAAACTCGCAGCATGATATCTGAGATGTAGTAGGTCCTTAATAAATGCTTGTTGACTGATAAAAATTAGCCTATTTGGAACTCAGTTGAGAGAATTTCTAAGGTTCTTTCTAGATCTAATGATCCATTGTTCTAAGGTATTAGTTTATAAAGACTTAAAATGGAACATCTCTAAAACTTGCATTTTAATAAAGGATTTGAAAGATGAAAAACCTTCAGGACACAAAAGAATACTTGTCTGAAGGTAGAATGACAGTTTTATGTGGGAAGTTGCAGGTGGGCATAGTACTCTCAAAATCAAAATTCTTTGACCACATTGTAAAGATGGCCTGACTGTAGACTCAGAAGTTTTGGCATCCTAGTTAGAGGAATAAATTTTTGGAAGGTAGAGCTGGAGATGCTGCAAAGAGGCCATTGTTGAAGTGAGGATAGGAGAGAAAGAGGCTGTACCATTAAAATCTATCATATATGTATGCATGTATATATTTTACTGTCTTATCTATCTAATCTTTACATGTACAAAAATAAATGTTCACATACACATACACAAATATTGCACATTTGTGTTGTGTTTTGTTTCATTATCTAAGACTATGTTTCTGCTAAGACTTTTGATACTTTATATGACTTTCAGGAATATAGCTACTTTTAAATGCATTTCCTTGTCTTGTAAGATTTCAGTCTTTTTCAATGGGGATCTGGAACAGAATGCCCTTCTACCATACATTCAGTCTTGGTCTTACACATTTGTGTAACTCAGGAACTTTCTTCAAATAAGAAGGAATTCTACCTTTTATTCTTCAAGTAGATATAACTGCTATTTCCTCCCTGAAGAAGCAAAAAGGGAATCAATAGAATAAAATGAAAGACTGCAAAACCAAAGGAAATGAAGGAACTATTCAGTTACCCTGCAACTTTATTTTTTAAGATAGTCCTTATTTTGTCTTCTTTCTAGATTCTCAGTAATTTTGGAAAGTGCATTTCTCTGACTTGAGAGTCCTGATATTATAAATGAGATAATTTTTCTTTGTCACTTTGTAATTTTTCCTTTTGGTTGTTCTATTTCCCTTTACGTTGTTTCAGTCATTATATATACTGTTTTGAGTCTGATTATTTCACTTTGTATCAGATCATGTGATTCTTTCCACGTTTCTCTAAATACACCACATTTCCCCTAGTACAATAATATACTATTGCATTCATGTACTACAAGTTGTTAAATCTTTATCCATCCATGGCCATCTACTTTGTTTGTATTCTTTTGCTACCACAAAAATGCTGCTATAAATATACTATATGTTAGGGACTTTATTCCTATCAACAACTTTTTATGGATAAACTTGAAAGTGGAATCTTTGGGTCAGAGCATGGGCATTTTAGTCCCATATTTGTATAATTCTAAATAGTTTTCAAAAATGATTAAACTGACTCATAGTTTCTCTAAGAGATTTTCTAGTGGGCTTATCTTCCTACATCCTCTCAACTTTGACTGTTTTCTTTTGTTATCTCTGATAACTGGCAAAGCCCCAGGGTTGTTTTGATTTGTTTTTCTATTATTAGTGTTTTGAAACATTCTTTCCTATTTTTTTATATACACAGATATATGCATATATCATATTTTAGTTATTTGTTTAGATATTTGGATACTAAAACTTTACCTGAGAAATCTGACACAGAGTGGCTTTTTTCTGTTCTACAACTTATTATACTAGGTACATTAAATTTGTTAGTGTACTTTTCTGTTTCATGTAATCTTAGCTATCCATTTTATGCTTTTCAATTGCCTCTATTACTTGTTTGGATAAGAATTTATCTTCTAGGGGCAGATAGGTGGTGCAGTGGATAGAGCACCAGCCCTGGAGTCAGGGTTCAAACGTGGCCTCAGAAACTTAATAATTACCTAGCTGTGTGTCCTTGGGCAAACCACTTAACCCTGTTGCCTTGCAAAAAACCTAAAAAAACAATAATAAAAAATAAAAAGAATTTTTCTTCTACCAATCACTGAAAAATATATATGATCTGCTTCTCTTCAAATTGTTTGATATGAATTTTAATGTGTCTATTTTGAATTTATTGTGCAATATGATAGTAGATGTAGAGCTAAAACCTAATTTCTGTCAGACTGCTTTCTTGTATTTGTAAATAAAAAAGTAGTTAATTACTTTTCAAAGTAATTTATATTTTCTGTTTTATCAAAAACTGGATTGTTGAATTTCATCATTTTTCTCCTTTTTGATTTTGACTATGTATTTTTGTTTATTTTTAACCCCCCTAGTTACATGCAAAAACAATTTTTAACACTTGCTTCCAAATACCTGAGTTCCAAATTCTTTCTCTTCCACCTCCCTCTCCATCATTGGTATAGAATAAAATCGTGTAGCCATGAAAAATATAATAGTCATGTTATAAAAGTAAACAGAACCCCTCCCCCCCAAAAAAGAGAAACCTCAAGAAAAATAAAGTGAAAAAATATATGCTTCAGTCTGTTTTCAGACACCATTAGCTCTGTTTTTGGGATGGATAGTGTTCCTTATCATAATTCCTTCAGAGTTCTCTTGGGTCACAGCTCTGCTCAGGAAAGGTCCTTCATGACTAATCATCGTGCATTATTGCTGTTACTTTGTATCAGGTACATTTTGCATTGCATCTGATTGTGTAAGGTTTTTTTTTTTTTTACTGAGAACATCCTGTTCATCATTTCTCATAACAAAATAGCTTTTCATCCCAATCGTTCAATCTCAAGCTATTCCCCAACAACTGGGCATCCCCTCAATTTTCAGCTCACCCCTATCAGAAAAGAGCTGTGATAAATATCCCTGTACATATAGATACTTTTGTTCTCTTATTTTATCTCTTCTGGAAAATAGACCGCAGTGGCACTGCTATGCCAAAGGCTAGGCATGGTTGTATAATCCTTTGGACATAGTTCCAAATTGCTTTATAGAATTTCACAACTCCTCCAACATCATCATTTTCCCTACATCCCTTCCCACATTTGGCATTCTCTCCTTCTGACTTATTAGCCAATCCAATGGGTATAAGGTAGTACCTCAGAATTTTTCCAATCCACATATCTACATTTCTCCTATAAATAGTGAGGTAGGACATATATATATATATATATATATATATATATATATATATATATATATATATATATAAATGTATTTATATTTAAATAGCTTGAAATGTTAACCTCATCTTCAAAGTGGTCATATCTCTTGATCATTTATCAATTAGGGAATGGCTCTTATTTTTTGTAAATTTCATTCAGTTCTATTTGAGAAATGAGGTCTTTATTGGACAAACTTGTTTCAATATTTTCCCCCACAGTTACTATTCTATCTGTATTTCCCTCCATCCAATCCCTGTACTCCTATTTATTCTATTCTCTCTCTGCTTTTACCCTTCCTCTTCAAGAGTGTGTAGCATCAGTGGTGGCTAGGTGGCAAAGTGGGTAGAGCACTGGCCCTGGAGTCAGGAGTACCTGAGTTCAAATCCAGCCTCAGACACTTAATAATTACCTAGCTGTGTGGCCTTGGGAGAGCCACTTAACCCCATTTGCCTTGCAAAAAAAAAACAAACTTAAAAAAAACCTGTGTAGCATCTGACTAGCCTTTCGCATGGTCTTAACCTTTCTTTTATCACTTACACCTCCTCTCCCACATTCCTGTTCCCTTTCTCCATCCCTTTCCTCTCTTACTTTCCTCTAGGGTAAGATAGATTTCTATACCCAATTGAGTCTATATGTTATTCCTTCTTTGAGACAATTCTGAAGAGAGTAAGGCTCACTCAGTTCTCCCCACATTCCCTTTCTTCCATTCCACTGTCATTTTTATATGAAATAATTTACTCCATCAAAGTTTCCTTTCCCTTTCTTCCAGTACATTACTTTATCCCCCCCATTACTCAGTTCCCCCATTATTAGTATCATCTTCCCATGCAGAAATACAAGCAAGTCAACATCATTAAATCCCTCATAATTTCTCCTTCCCTTCTAACCACTCTGTGTTTTACATGAGTCTGTTCAGCTCTGGTTCTTTCATCAGGAAAGTTGAAAAGTTCACTATTTCATTGAATGTCCATCTTTTCCCCTGAAGGAGGATTATCATGTGTAGTTGAGCCTTGGTTGTAATCCAAGCTCTTTTGTCTTCTGGAATATCATATTTCTAACCCTAGAATCCTTTAATGTAGAGGGTTCTAAATCTTGTGTTGTCCTGACTAGCTCCATGATGTTTGAATTGTTTCTTTCTGACTTCTTGCAATATTTTCTCCTTGACTTAGGAATTATGAAACTTAACTACAATATTCCAGATAGTTTTCATTTAGGAATCTCTTTCAGGAGGTGATTGGTGAATTCTCTTAATTTCTATTTTTAGCCTCTGCTTCTAGGATATCAGAGGAGTTTTCTTGGATAATTTCTTTAAAAATGACATCTAAGCTCTTTTTTGTGATTGTGACTTTCAGGTAGTACAATAATGAATCTCTTTTCTAGATTAATTGTTTTTCCAATGAGATATTTAATATCTTCTTTTGGTTTATCAATTTTTGGTTTTGTTTTATTGTTTCTTGATTTATCACAAAGTCATCAGTTTCCCTTAGCTCCATTCTACATTTGAAGGAATTATTTTCTTCAGAGAACTTTTGTATCTCCTTTTCCATTTGCTTTTTAAGGTATTTTTTTTATTTTATTTATTTATTTTATTTATTTATTTATTTTAAGGTATTCTTTTCCTCATTGACCTCTTGCACTGCTTTTCTCCCTTTGATCTAAGCTGGTTTTTAAGATGTTATTTTCTTCAATTGTTTTTGTGAATCTCCTTCACCAAGCTGCTGTGACCTGGTTTTCACAATTTGCTTGCATTGCTTTCATTTCTCTTGATTTTCAAATCCTCTATTACTTGATCTTCAAAATCTTTTTTGAGCTCTTGAATAACCTGTGACAAATTAATATTTTTCTTGGATCTTCTTTGGATGTAGAAACTTTAACATTGTTTTCTTCTAAGTGTATATTTTGAGCCTCCATAGCAGCAAAATAATTGTATATGGTTGGATGCTTTTTCTTCTGTTTGCTCATTTCCTCAGCCTATGTATGACTTGATTTTAGCTTTTTATTAAGGTAGGGCTCTGCTTCCAGGGTGGAGGACACACTCCCAAGATTTTGAGGGTTTTTTTGAAGTTGTTTTCAGGGATCTCCCCCCCCCCCCCGCCCACTCCCTCCACAGGGGATCTGGAAGTTCTCAATTCCTCCAAGGTCTTTTGAGAAGCTATAACTGTTCTCCAGGCCTATGCTCTGGTCTGGGGGATAGCCACCTTTCTGCCCTGGAACTATGAGGAGAGTTCCTGCTTGGCTGCAGGCCATAAGCTCTATTCATTTTCCTGAGATTGTGACCCTAGATTGCGTCCTGAATCTGAGTGTGGGGGAAGCAACAGAGTACTGCTTCAGGGATAGCAAAGAGACCTCTGCAATCTCCCCTGACCCCATTACTGTTTGTGCACTGAGCTCTCTGGAAGCAGTTCCAGGTGATTCCTCAGGCATGCTCCTGGTCCTCTGGGAGCTCAGCTAAGGCCTGCACTGGACTGGGCTCCACTCTCATTTTTGGTGCTGCAAGCTTTTCTTGCTGACTTTCCCAATTGTTTTTTATAATCCCTTTGCTAAGAAGTCTAGAAACTGTCACTGTTGCCATGGACCCAGGTGCCCTGCATAGCTGAAGCCTATTTATTCTGGCATGACCTGGGCTGCGCAAAATCCAGTGCAACAGACCCTTCCCATGGATCTTCAAAGTTGTCTTAGACTGGAAGATTGTTTCCCTCAATCTTTTTGTGGTTCTGTCACTCTAGAATTTGGTTAGAGTCATTATTTAAGGTATTTGGAGTGGTTTAGGGGAGAGCTCTGAGGAGTTCCTGCCTTTATTCTGCTTGCCTCTGCTCCTTTGTTTCTACTTTAGTTAATGAGTTTCACTGATCTGCTTCTCAGTTTTTAAACCAATACCAAGTGGATTTGATTATTGATGCTTCATAATTGAACAGTGCAATTTGCATTTTATCTTAATCTTAATCTTTTCATGATTTTCCTTGATATTATTGATCTCTTCTTTCTTCAAATGAATTTCATTTTTATCTAATCAAGTTTTTCAAAGTATCCCTTTCATGGTTTATTTAGTCTATCATTAAAACTGTAAATTAACTTTGATAGTATTTTCATTTTTTACATTGGCACAGTCCAGACATATCCACTGACAATTTTCCAGATATTTAAATGTGTTTTTAAAAATTTAAAAAATTTCTTGGAGTACTTTGTAATGAAATCTATGTCAGTCTTTTGTGTGCTTTGAAAGATGGATATCTGTATATATTTCATTCATTTTGTAGTTACTTAGAATGGAATTTTCAATTCTATTATTATCAGAGCAATGGGTGGGGAGATCTGAGAGAGCTTAGCTGTGCTTCATTTTGGGTGACAAAAATCACCAGTCTTTCTGGCTCATGATGGTCGGAAAAGACTTAAATTTGAATTCATAGCTTCCTGCAGAAGTTCACATATTACTACCAAAAGTTCACATTTGGAGAAGCAGCAAGATAATGAGTTTTGGAAGAGGTGATGAAGTTAAGCAAAGAAGAACTAGCCACAAACTGAGCTGGTAAGAATAGCAAAGACAGTTAAGAAAGGGAAAAGAAAGGGGAAAGGAAACAGCTACAAGATGGCTTAGATCAGTATGGATTCAGTCACATGGAGCTGGGATCAGCAACACAGAGCTGGGATCAATGGATCCAGCAAGGAGAAGGGGGTTGGCTAGACCTTTATAGAGAGTCCAGCCCACCTACTGTGCAGGGACCAGTGAGGTTGGAAGGGATTAAGGAGTGCACTTGGATATGACATATCATGGAAGGCTAAGAGCTGGACAGATGGAGTAGGGTAGGGGGAAGGGACTGAAGTTGATTCATTTTCTTGGTGAATTTACATTTGAGAAGAGGAATGAACTGAACAATGGAGAGGGAATCAGAGGCCTACGGAAAATGTCAGACAAGTACAGTTAATATTTCTTACTATTTCAGGAAAGGCTAGACAAATATTTCTCCTTCAACACTATCCCTGCCTCTTAAGCTATATAGAAATGCTATTGGTTCCTGTCAGTTTATTTTGTAGATTGTCAAGTTTCTAAACTATTATCTCAATTAGGATCTTTGCTGATTCCTTAGGATTTCCTAAGTAAATCATTATGTTAAAACATCCCCAAAATATTGACTATATTTCCTATTTACTTATCTGTACAACTTGACTTTCTTTCCCGTCCCTTATTGCTGTAATTTTTCATATTAAAAATAACTAGCATGATATAGTGCTTTTAAAGTTTTTCAATATACTTTACAAAGATCTTATTTCACACAATAACACTGGGAGATAGATACAATTTTTATTTCCTTTTTACAGATGAGGAAACTGAAGGCTAACTAAGTTTTAGTGACTTGTGAAGTATAAAACAGCTATTAAGGATCAGAGAGTTGATTTGAATTCAGGTCTTCCTAACTTCAAGTTCAGTGTTTTACCTATTGTGCCTTTTAGACTCTATCAAATAATACTGGGTAGAGTGATCATCCTTGTTTTCCTCTTCTATTAACTAGGGAAACTTTTATTCTCATAAGATCCTTGCTTTGGTTTTAGATACAGGTTTTTCATGATAGTAAAAAAGTTATGGTTATACTTTGTGTGATTTTCTTTTAAAAGTATATAGGAGTGTTTTACTTGGTTAAAGTTTTTTTTTTCTTCTGTATCTATTACAGATAAGACTCTAATTAGAAAAAATTTGTTTATAATATTAATTATCATGCTGATTATTTTTCTCATATTAGACCAGGCTTCTATCCATGGTATAAATACAACTTAGTCATAAAGAATACTTAATTGCCTGAATTGCTGTAGTTTATTTGACATAATTTGATTTAAAATTTTTGAACTGATTTTCATAGTGTTCTTTTTTAATTTTTTAATTTAATTTAATTTTTTCCTGATTTAGGTTTTTCATGATTTTCCTTGATAGTATTGATCTCTTCTTTCTTCAAATGAATTTTATTTTTATCTAATCTAATCCTTAGGATTATATATGTCCCATTAAAGGAGTCTAGTGGGGTGCTTTCTAAATTTTTGATAAATATGTGCACATATGTACTAGTTGTACTTACTAATTATGCTCTAAAAATTTAGAATTATCCTGTGAATTCATGAATTTTTTTCTTGTTGGTTTCTTTACAAATATCTATATTACTTTATTTCTAAGATTGGATTATTTAAGTTATTTTTGGTCTCCTGTTAGTTTGAATGTTATATTTTTGAAGATATTCCTTTTTTGTTGTTGTTGTAAGGCAAAGGGATTAAGTGACTTGCCCAAGTTCACACAGCTAGAATTATTAAATATCTGAGGCTGGATTTTAACTCAGGTCATTCTGACTCTAGGGCTGGTGCTCTATCTATTGCACCACCTAGTTGTCCCCTCTTTTATTATTTTTTTAGCATATTCTTTTGTATTTAGTTTCTGATAATTATTTGTATGTTTTCTAATTTTGTTGTGATTTCACTTGATTAATTTCTTGATTTCATTTTCTGCTTTTAAAAATATCAGATTGGTTAAAAGTTTTTAAGTTTTGTTAATCTTTTCAAAGGACAGATTTTAGTTGTATTTATTTTTCTGGAGTTTTTAATTTTCAGTTTGTTTATATTTCCTTTTTACAATTTGTGTTTATTTTATATCAATTTGTTAGTCTAATTAATTTTTTAATAATGCATATAGAGTTCATTAATTATATATATATATATTTTATTTTTTAATCTATGGTTTTAGGAATATAATTTCCCTGCTGAGGACTGTTTTTGCAATATCCAAGAAATTTTATATTATTTTGTCATTAAAATTTTCTTCAATGTAATTATAAGTTGTTTCTATAATTTGTTCTTTAATACACATATTATTTAGCTGTTCATTGTTAAGTATCCATTGGGTCACTACCTTTTGTCAGTGATCCCTGAACTAATTATTTTGTTTATTATATTGGGACATTTAAAGGATGTTTTATGACTATTTCTGAATTTTATCCTTATTTGGTGATATCCTAATACATGTTCAATTTTTGTGAAAGTTCAATTTTGCAAAGTTTTTTAAAAATTTCAATGTAAAATTGACAAATATATATCTATGTCCGTATATATTTATATATTCTTTAGTAGTTTTATTTAAAAAACATCATGGACTACTTTGGGAATATATTAAATTCTATGTTTTCTTTTTTGCTTATCTTTCTGCTATATTTGTCCAAAATTTTTAGATGGGCATTATAGTCATCTACTATTGTGTCACTATGTCTTATAATTTAGATATTTTTCCTTTCTAAATTTAGAGACTAAAACCATTTACAGTATTTATTATTGATCTTTATTGTCTATGATTCTTTTCAATATGATTTAGTTTTCTTTCTAACCTCTTTTTAATTTACATTTTTATTTATTTACACATTACTAAAATTGTCTTGTTGTAAGAGTAAACATAATCACCCCTACTTCCACAAAAACAAAAAACCTCAGAAGAAATAGAATGAAAGAAAGAAAACAAATGTGCTTCAGTCTGTGTTCAGATACCATCAGCTATCTCTGGGGTGGATCACATTCTTTACCATACTTCCCTCTGAGAAGTTACTTCCATAATTTTCCACAATTGCTATTGCTGATTGAATTCTTTCCATCCATTCCTCCCCATTCCCATTTATTATATTTTCTCTCTCCTTTCACTCTGTCCCTCTTCAAAAGTATGCTATTGGGTAGCTGAATGGCACAGTTGAAAGAGCACTGGCCTTAGGGCCAGGAGGCCCCAAGCCTACATCCTACCACAGAGACCCAGCATCCTAGGTAATCCTGGATATGCCACTCAATCCCACCACCTTGCAAAAAGTAAAAAAAACAAACAAAAAAAAAACATGTTGTATCGGACTTCCCTCTTGCATGATTTACCCTCTTCTCTATCACATACATTCCTCCTGCCCTCCCCTCACCCTGTCCCCTTTCTCACATTCCCTTCCCCTCTATTTTTCTCTAGATTTCTTAACCCTAATACCTATGAATATTGTTTCCTCTCTGAGCCATTTCTGACGAGAATGAAGGGTGTCTCATTACCTCTCACCTTCCCCCCTTCCACTCCATTGCAAAACCTTTTTCTTAACTCTTTTACATAAAATATCTTAGTCCATTCTACCTCTTCTTTCCCTTTCTCCCAGTACATTCCCTTCTCACCCACTGATCCATTTTTACAATATATTTTACCTTCAAATTCAGCTCTTTCCTGTCCCTTGTCTAAATATGCTCCTTATAACTGCTCTATTAAATGAGAAAGTTCATGAATATCATCTTCCCATGAAGGAATACTCGCTGTTCAACTCAAATAAATCCCTTATAATTTACTCTTCCCACCTGTCCTTTCTATGCTTCATCTGAAGATCAAACTTTCTGATCAGCTCTGACCATTTCAACAGGCACATTTGTAATTCCCCAATTTCATTGAATATCCATCTTTTCCCCTCAAAAAGATTGTTCAGGTTTGCTGGAAAGTTGATTCTTGGTTGCATTCCAAGTTCTTTTGCCTTCCAGAATATTATATTCTAAGCCCTTTGAGCCCTTAATGTGGATGCTACTAATTCCTATGTAATCCTGACTGCAGCACCACGATATTTGAATTGTTTTGTTCTTAGCTGCTTGTAATATTTTCTGTTTGACTTGGGAGTTCTGAAACTTGACTATAACATTCCTGGGGGTTGCTTTTTTTGGATCTCTTTCAGGAGGAGATAGGTGTATTCCCTCGATTTCTGTTTTACCCTCTGCTTCTAGGATATCAGGGCAATTTTCCTATAGAAATTCTTTAAAAATAAAGTCAAAAATCTTTTCCTGATCATGGCTTTCAAATAAGCCAATAATTTTAAAATTGTCTCTTCTGGATCTCTTCTCTAGGCCAGTTGTTTTTCCAATGAAATATTTCATGTTTCTTCTAGTTTTTCCATTCCTTTGTTATTGTTTCATTGTTTCTTCAAAAAGTCAGCAGTTTCTCTTATCTCCATTTTACATTTGAAGGAGTTGTTTTCTTCAGAGAGCTTTCTTATCTACTTTTCCATCTGGCCAGTTCTGCTTTTTAAGGTATTCTTCTCCTCATTAACTTTTTTGGACTGCTTTTTCCATTTGACCAAAACTGTTTTTAACATGTTGTTTTGTTCAGAATTTTTTTGGACCTCCTTGACTAAACTTCTGATTTTGTTTTCATGATTTTCTTTCATTTCTCATTTCTCTTCCCAGTTTTTTCCTCTACCTCCCTAACTTGTTTTTCAAAATCTTTTCTGAACTCTTCCATTGCCTGAACCAAATTCCTATTTTTCTTGGAGGCTTTGAAAACAGAAGCTTGAACTTTGTTATCTTCTGAGTGTGTTTTGAGCCTCCATGAAACTAAAGTGATTATCTATGATCAGGTTCCTTTTTTTCTGCTTACTAATTTCCCTGGCCTGTGTTCTGGCTTTGGGGTGCTTCCCAAGCTTTTGAGTTGTTATTGGACACCCCTTCAAGGACCTCAGTTCCATCAAGGCCTTTTGAGAGTCTCTTTTGTCTGTGTTCTGTTCTGTGGATGACCATAAGCACTCCCCTCTGCCCTGGAGCTGTGAGGAGGGCCCTTTTTCTGTTATGGCAGGATGGGGGGCCCCAGACTGCGGCCTGGGTCTGAATATGGACAAAACACCAGAGGGATAGAGGAGAGACCTCAACAGTCTACCCCCCATTACCTTCCTGAATGCTCTGGGAGAAGCTGCTGGGTGGCTCCCTGTTGGGTGGTTCCTCAGACCTGCTTTTGTTTTCTGGGTTCTGGTTACAGTGAAGGCCATGACTGTACCAAGGGCCACCACTGTGCTTAGGGCCTTTTTGGCCTGGGCTCCTCCTCACTCTGGCCGAGGTTTTCTTGCTGTTCTTCTAATTTGTGCTTGGTGTTCCCTGGGTAGGCAGGTCAGGGAACTGCTTTTGCTGCCATGGGCCCCATGGGTTATTCCTGGAAGGCTGGAGTCCCTTTGCTCTATCTGGTGATCCTGGATGCACTGTTGCCCCCTCCAACCTCATGGAACAGGTTACCTTGGGCTGTAGAATTGCCTCATTGGATCTTTCTGTGGTCTCTGTCTTTCAAAAATTTAGAGTCATAATTTTAAGGTTTTTGGAATATTTTGGAAGAGACCTGGGAAATCCTGTCCTCATACCACTACCTTGGATCTGCCCCTAATCTCTTTTTTATAGTATTAATTTTGTTTTCATTTTTGATGACATGATTAAAAATATTGCTTTATAAAAATTTACCTGATCATTTTAAATTTTCTTCCAACCACACCTTTTTATTTTGTGCATGTCATTTTAAAACATGTTGTTAATCAGCTTTAGATTGTGGAGTTTTATTTTTAATCCATTCTCACTCATTTTAATTTTTTTGGAATGTTTACTATATTAACATTTAAAGTTATGAGATTTAGATTTTTATTTTTCTCCATTTTTCTAAATTATTTTTCTGAATAGAGATTTTCCTTTATTGTTCTTTCCTAGTAAAGATTATGCTTTGTCTCTTCGATTATTTTTTTAACTAGATAATAAGTCTCATCTCTTTCCCCTCAATCTTTCTTCTTTCCATTTGCCACCTCTTTCCCTAGTTTTGGAGTTATACTTATCTTACTTATTCTCTTTTTATTTATTTCTTTTGTTCATTTATTTCTTCTCCTCTTTCTTTCTCTGTCAAGTAAAATTACCCTCTCTCTTTTTCTTCTTCTTCTTTTCCTCTTTTCTTCCTCCTCCTCCTCTTCTCCTCTTATTGTTCTTAACCTTTTTGGTTAGACATTTTAACATTACTGTGATTTTTTTCTAAAAAGGATTTATTTCCCTTGTTTTCTTCAATAATTTTCAATTTTTTTCTAAACTTTCATTCTTTTATTCATTGTCCTAATGTTTCCTTCAATGTTTACCATCAGTTTGATTACAGGGTATAGTATACATTCTCTTTTATCTGGTTCTTCCCTTATTCCAATTCATAATTCATACTTGAAGAAAACTATGACATCAGGGAGGTGATGCCATAACAAGGAAATGAATTGAATGTGAGGGAGGAGGTGCTGTGCTAAGTCACCAGCCTCACTGTCTCTTCCAGAGCCATCTGAATCCAGTGGCCAGATATGAATCAGGATGACTAGAGATGTCCCTAGATGCAAGGCAATCAGGGTTAAGTGACTTGTCCAGTCACACAGATAGTGTCACATGTCTGAAACTGGATTTGATCTCTTGTCCTCTTAACTCAAAGGCCAAGTGTTCTATCCACTGTACGTCCTAGTTGCCAACTAGCTGCCTCCAAATTGTTGTAATATTTATTCCTTCTTTAGTCTGTTTATTCCTAATGAAATTAAATCCTCTAAGATACCTCTTTTGAGTTTCCTCTTCTAAACACTTTTTAATATTATGGTTTTATAGATCTTGCCCTTTCCTGCCTCTCACCTTGTTTTTTTTTCTATTTTGCCTCACTCATATAATAATAAATTCCTGCACAGAAATAGAGAGGATTAGATTAGTTTCAGGGTAGAACTTTTCTCTTGTCCTATTTTTGAAGTTCATTGCTACTCCCTCATGAGGATGAAGATGATGATGGCTAATATTTATAGAGTGCTTACCCTGTTTCAGACACTGTGGTAAAAGATTTACTCTATTATCTCATTTGACCTTCACAACAACCCTGGGAGGCATGTGCTGCTATCATTCCAGTTTTACAAAGGAGAAAACTTAGACAAACAGAGGTTAAGTGATTTGTCCAGCGTCATAAAACTAGTAAATGTCTGGGGTCAGATTTAAACTCAGGTATTTCTGACTCCAGGCCTCACACTGTGCTACATAGCTGCTCTCCTCATGATAAAATTTTTCCCCATTTTTAAGAAACATTTTTTTCTGGATCCATACTCTCCTACTCTGATTCCCCTTGTCATGAGGCCAAATGCTATCTATGGGGGGATAAAATATTTTCTGGGGGTAATGGTATTCTATACACATTAAATACCTGCAAATTATACCAATTACTAGGTTTCCATCTCCCATCATTATAAATGATCTCCAAGGGGGATATCCTTTGCTAGGCCTCATCCCACCATAAATTAACTTCCATTTTCTTTGACTATATTTCAAGTCCTCCTTAGTTACTCCAGTTGCTGTTGCTCAGTCTTTTCTCTTTGTGATCACATTCAGAGTTTTCTTAAGAAAGATACTGAAATGCCAGTTCCTCTTCAGTTCATTTGATAGATGGGTAACTCAGCAAACATAGTCAAATGGCTTACCCAGAGTCACATAGTTACTAAGTGTCTGAGAACAGAGTTGGACTCAGGAAGGTACTTTAGGCCTAGTATTCAACTCATTGTGTCACCGAGCACATTCTTCTGTATGACTTCTTCCTGAGAGTAAATAGAAATGTGAAAGGAGACTGACACAATTTTTAGATTCAAACTTAAGGGGGTTTGGTACTAAAATAGAAGGCATCACAAAATAAAAAATAGAGGGACACTGGAGGAGGGGGGGAAATGGAAATTACCAAATATCTCAGAATTTTAGAAGTTCCATTTTAAAAATTCCATTTTAGCTAACACATTCCATTTCATCTTGTAGTTTCTGAGAAATTAATAGAAGAGAAACCAATCCTAAGGAAATCTAAACCAGTCCAAATATCTCTGAATAAAAGTTTCAAGACTAAAGGAAACAAACCAACTATGATGACACAGAGAATCCTATACTCCAATCCTATACTTCCATGGGAAAGAATAGATGTTCCTGAATGGTTCAAGAAGAATGATGATGATGATGAGGTTTGTCCTTCATTCTCAAAGAAGATCATGAAATCAGGGAGGTGATACCAGGATAAGTACATGAATTGAATCTGAGTAAGGGGATGATGTGTTAAGTCACCAGTCTCACTTTCTCCTTCAGAGTCATCTGGATCCAGTGGCCAGATATGAATCAGGATGACTGGAGATGGCCCTGGATGCAAAGTAATCACGGTGAAGCCCAAGGTTACATAAAGAGCATTCTGTACTCTCAGAAACTGCAAGATGAAATGGAATGTGTTCCAAAGAGCAAAGAAACTCAACTTGAAAACCCAACTGAAAAGTTATAAGTCTCTTCATCCATAAAAAATGGACATTCAATAAGATAGGCATTTGAAGTATTCCTACAAAAGAAGAAAATTATTTGCTTTTCATATATATGTTAAACAAGCTGGAAACACACTAAAAGATAAATGAAAAATAGTTACCAAGGATGACACATTATGAAACAAATTACCCTAGTGGGGGAAAAGTATAAAGAGAAGTACAACTAAGGGGTTAAAAAATAATAGCAGCAACAACATCAACAAACAAAAGGACTATTTTCAAAATTTCACACAGAGACAAGGATGAAAGCCAAGCTTAAAAGTGATGATGGAAAAACAAGCCTGAAACACCAGAATCTAAAGATTCACCTCCTATTGACTAAAATACAGAATTGGAAGACACATAAATTGGAGTAAGGGAAGAATCAGATAAAAGAGAATGTATGCTATGCCCTGTAATCAAATTGATGGTAAACATTGAAAGAAAAATTTCTATATACCCTTGGGAAGACTTCTTGGGAGTCATTTTTGACCTCAGCTGGATGCCACTCCACTTTTTTCCAGGCCTGGTAGAGTCGCACAAACCATCCCCATTTGCCCCCTCCTATGTTTTCCTTTTTTCCCCAAAGCTTTCCAGTTGAGTATTACCATAGTTTATCATATATGCTATTTCTTCAGACAGAGCAGGCATGAGGTGAAAGCAGAGTTGAGTTTGTTGTTTGTTGTCACAAGTTGATGGGGTGAGGTCAGGGGCAGTGAATGAATTGTGTAAGATTGTAGAGGTAAGAAATAGTTGCTGAGTGGTTTGAAGGGAATAAGTCTCTGTTTTGTCTCCCTGCTAAAGCTTGGATCTTTGAGGGGTGAGGGACGATGAATGAGCTTTTTAGTGATCATGGTTTAATCTCTCAATTTTTCATGGAGATAGATGAGATTAGTTTACCATTTGGGCATAATCATTCTTTTGGGGCATTTTGATAGGTTGGGAAGATTGGAGGAAATATTTACTTTTCCATCTTACAAGAGTCTCAAATTACTATCATTATTTTAAAAATAATGAACATGGTTATCTTTAGTCTTAGTCCTCTATGAAAAGAGAAATATATCAAAGGTTGAATAAAGATTGCTTTATGTTACTATACTTTCTCTGAATGAATTGCAGAGTTTTTACTTTGCTTAAGAAGTTCAAAGATGACTAGCGAATGAAACTATACAAATTAGAAGCTGTGGGATAACAGTGTTATAAACAGTAGAGAAAAATGAAATTTATTCTAGGACCCAGCAGGTGCTCAATAAATATTTGCCAAATGAATTAATGAATTACATTAATGTTAAACAAACTAAAATTGTTGCCAATGAGGAGGACTGGAAGATCTTAGAACTTTTCTTTTACCCTTGGCCCCTTCTCCCCGTTGACAGCAGTAGTCAGTGGTATAGAAAATAATTATGTACATTGAATTCTTTCTTTTATAGGTTTTGCAAGGAAAATGGAGTTAAGTAGCTTGCCCAAGGCTACTTATAGGTTATTAACTGTCTGAGGTCAGATTTGAACTCAGGTACTCCTGACTCCAGGGCCAGTGCTCTATCCATTGTGCAACCTAGCCGCCCCTGTACATTGAATTCTAAGAATGATTACTATTTAGTATTTATGGTTTCAATATGCAGTTATGGAATGAATGTTTGTTTCTCTGGAGTACAGATTGAAAAACAAAAGAGCAGAAAGGCTAAGTGATTTGGTCGCAGGAATACAAACTTGTGTTTCAGGGGTAAATTGGAAATACTGAGACCTTGCCCTGTTTTTTTCCCTGAGTCTTTTTTCCTATTTTACTCTACCTGAAAAAATTCATGGGAACCTTACAAATAAGTAAAGAACATTTTAATTTAATTTAATTTTAATTTAACATTAATTGGGAGGAGAAGGGGTAAAAAGGACTAATGCCAAAATACTAACCTTTGTCAAGTCATTTAGGGATTTAGGAGACTCAGAGATCTAGTCTTACGTCCCTCATCCTCCCTGCCACCATCATCATCTTCTTTATCTCCTCCTTTATCTTGTTTTCCTTCTTCTTCATCTTCATCTCTTTCTTCCTCTTTTTTCTTCTTTCTTCTTCTTCATCATTATCAACATGATCTTCTTCATAACTGAGACCCAAAGCAGGAAATGGAATGCCAAAGACCCCATAAGTAGTAAAGAACAGAGTTGGGATTCTTAGACTCATGAGATTTTTCTGAAATTAGAATGGTTCTTATCTAATCCAGCCTCTAGTTTCCCTACCATCCTCAATGAGACAGGAAATATGTTATCACTATTATGGTTGTCTTATCAAATTCGACCTCTGCATTTATTGATGAAGAAACTTAATCCCAGAAATGCATTGCCCTAGGTCACACAGGTTGCATCAGAGGTGAGATTTGAACTCATATGTTCTAATTCCAGAGACAGTATTCCTTTGAAAGCAGATTTTCCTCTTGCCAAAGGTAATGTTTTATATATAATTTTTAAGGTTTTTCAAAGTACTTACTTCACAGTCATTAACTTGATGATATAGGTAGTATAAGAATTATGATTCTCATTTTCTAGAAAAGGAAATGACTTTGGGGAGACTGAGACTTGCTAATGGATCAAAAAGCTAATTTGGGTTAAACCCATTGTCCTGATTCTGAATCTACTGCTATTATCATGTTGTCAATTTAGGCTTGAAAAAAAGACTTATTTTTGGTTCCTAATTCTCAAAATGAGTTTTTTTGCTATATTTTGTTAAATAGAATATTGCTATTCATTCATTCATTCTCTTGTTTATTTTTATATGAGGAAATTATTGCTGAATAGTGGAGAAATTACTAAAAAAATCTATCATTTTCAATGAAAAATGTTAATACTTATATAATACTTATGAAAATTGAAATCAGCAGCAGCAGTTCCTGTTTGTTCTGATACATCAGATATCCACTCAAAGTGGATAATGATCTAGACCTACAGAAAAGAAAAGCATGGCTTCAAGTTTCACCTCTGTTCTAAACAACCCTCTTTGCATTAGAAGAGAGCATCTTTGAGAATTCTTTATGCTAATGAAATCACTATTTTGAATTTTTAAGTGACATTAAAGCAACATTGTGTGATGATCAAATATGATGAACTTAGCTCTCCTCAACAATATATAATCATAAAAGACAATTGTAAAAGTTGGAAATACCATCTACATTCAGAGAAAGAACTATGGAATATGAATGCAGACCAAAGCATGCTATTTTCCATTAAAACTTTTTGTATTATATTTATTTTCAACTATCTCAAAGTTGTTTTTTCTCTCTCCTAGTTCCTGTTTGTTCTGATACATCTTTCACAACATGACTGACTAACATGGAAATATGTTTAACATAGTTGTTCATGTATAACTTATGTCATATTGCTTGCTTCCAGGGGAGGGAGGGTGGAGGAAGAAAAAGTGAGAGGGGGAAAATGTGAAATTCAAAATCTTGCAAAAGTATGAATGTTGACAACTATCTTTGCATGTAATTGGAATAATAAATAAATAAATTTAAATTAAATAATAAAAAATAAAATGTCAGAAGAAAAAAAAAGTCACACATGCAGCCATTGGAAAAGCCAGAAAGAGGCTTAAATTTCCTAATTCCCAGTCTAAGCCTCTGGCAGACTGCAATGCCTCTGGCATACTCTTTAATCTTCACATTAAAATTCTTGCTTGATTAATAAAAAATAAAAAGGAAGTTACAAGCCAAACATAACCTATAGCTAAATAATTAGACCAACATTCTGATAGATAAGGTATTTGTCACTCTTGAACTGTTCTATTTGATAGGAGTAAAAGTATATGATCATATTTTGGATGTAGGAAAATACATTTTTTTCATAAAATTTGATAATCATTAAAGCTGGAAATGTCTTGTCAGATAAATTCCTTCCCCCACTTAGTGTCTAAATCTAAGTGGATTTATTATTGTTATTTATTTATTATTTATAGATTATTCTGTGTGTTTCAGATTCATTTACACTGTTGCTACACATGAGATGTTATTCTGTGTAAGCTATTGGCATTTTAAAAAGTTTTTTTCAGTATTTATCATAAGATCCAGGAGGAAGATTTTACCAGCTAGAAATGAAATTGAGCAACACAAAATTTATTACATTGGCAAACTTAAAAATCTTGAAATTCAAACTGATTTCTATCTTAGCAAACAGTGTTCTCAAGTTGTTACAGCTTACATTTATATGGGGTTTTTTTCATAACAAAATGCTTTATGTGCTCATCTTTCCACTACTTTCTTAACCTTTTCAATTTGTTCCTGTCTTTACCACTGTACTCAAACTCCTCTCCATTGATCTCCACTGACCCCCCCCAATTCTAAATCCAATAACTGTTTATTAGTCATAATTTTCCTTGTCATTTCTGCATCATTTGAATCTGTGACTTATGTTTACTTCTCCCTTAGATTTAGGAATATGCAAACCCTCTGGCTTTCTTCCCACCTCTCTAAACATTCCTACCTCTCTAAACATCCTTTTGCTCCCTCTTCACCTTCTTCCCATACAATAAAAAATAGATCCCAAAGTTTTATTCTTGGCTTTTTTTCTCACCATGTATTCTCTGCCTTGACAATCTCTTTCACATCCATCGTGTCTGCTATTATCTTTATAAAGTTGACTCCCAAGTTTTTATATCCAGTCAAACCCCCTTCTGAGATTCTGGGGCACATTCAGCTGTGTATAGGAAATTTTTACTTGACTATTATTCTACTAGAAGAGGAACTTCAAAGTTGCTCATTCTGACTTCAAAGTCCTTTATCACCCCTACTTTGTTGCAGGTATTTTGTTAAGGTTGTTTCCTAACCTGGGTCCCTCCTTTTTTCTAGTTTTATATTTTACCCAATTCTACCTTCAGTGACACTGTCCTCTTTGCCAATCATCCATTCTTTCTTCCATTCTTTCCACTTTCCAAGCCATAAGATAGCTAGACATTTTCCTATGTCTCATCATATCACTTCTCTATTCAAAATCCTTCAATACACCCCATTGCTTTCTAAGTAAAGTTCAAACCTTTTCGTTGGCTTGATATTTCAGGCTCCTCACAATAAAAGGTTATCCTATTTTTCTCTATTAATTATATTTTATATGCTCCAACCAGACAGGAAAACTATCCCTTATACACCCCCCCAACAGTTCTTGATTCTGATTCTTTGCTCATAGTATTTCTTATTCCTTGAATGCTCTCTCTTTTTCCTTTGTCTGCTCAATTTCTTCCTATGAACCTAGGTTGGGAAGCATTTTGATTTGATTATATTTCTCCCTCACCTCTCCCATTTCTATTCTGAAGGACAGAGATATTTTTTTTTTTGCTGCCAACAGTATCATCTGTAAAATTGATACATGGAGACAGGTTTGAAGATAAAAATGGCATTGTGGAAGACATCATGTGGAAGAACTAATTGGTCAAATTTAACAACTCCTTGGATGTATGGAATTGTGATTGAGAAGCTGGTGATATTGTGAAACTTCTGCAATGGTTGAAATTAGCTGCCTAGTACATAATAGGAGCTCAATAAATGCTCACTGACTAAGAGATCAAACTATTTAAAGGAGACATATATATCACTATTACAAAATATAATGTCACAATGTCACAATAAATAAAGAAGTGCATGTCACTATTACAAATAGACAGAGGAAGTTCAATATGGATGAGAGCAAAATGATTACATTTTTGCGAAAAATTCAATTGTATTCAAAAGGGATTTATGAAGTAATCACTAAGCTCCAGACACTTGATAGGTGTCTGGATCAAAAGATCAAAACAAAAGTTCCTGCCATTAGCTTGGTTTCTTTAATAAAAATTTAAAATCCTTAAACTCTTAGTGTGGTAAATACATTAGACTGTAAGCCATCAAATTTTATACATATAAGCTTTAACCCTACAAAGCTTTTTTTCCCAGAAATCCCTTCAGTATAAATATTAATTCTGTTTTAGAAATGAGGAAACTGAGACTCTGAATTTAAGTAATTTGTTGATAATGACCTAGTGAAAAATTATCAGAGATCAGATTTGAAACTTCATTTGCTGATTCTAATTCCAGATCCTATAGCTTCTCATGGGAAGACACAGCATCTACAAGATGTAAATGTAAAGAAAAACAGAAACAAAAAAAATAAAACTGCATCCTCTGTTACAATGATATAACTGGACTCTCAAGAAAAGATGAATAAATGTAACTCTCTCCCTTCTTTGTTGAAAAGGAAGACTGCAGGTGTGGAACATTGCATACGTTATTCATAAAAACCAATAGCTGTAGCAGCAATAATATCATGAGACAGTTCTTTTCATTATAGACCTAATTTTCATTTCTGTTTTTTTACTTTCCCTAATAATGTTTGATGTAAAAGCATGGATGTAGAGGGCAAATTTATAATCTACCCCTCATTTATACTTGCCGTTATCCTAGATTCAAGGAGATAAATTTTCAAAGGACCTAAAAAGTCATTAACTCCAAATCTTTAGTTTTTTCAGATGAGAATCTGAGTTCCAGAGAAGTTAAGTGGCTTAATCAAATTCACTGTGTGGTTAATAGAGAGCTGGAATTTGAACCCATGCCTTTAAGTCTCAAATCATCCATTGCTCTTTCCACTGTAGATGATATAACTTGGGAAGAATGCTAAATTTCCTTTAGGTTCCAGATCCTGGAGAGAAATACTACAACAGGCCTGGTAGGTTCACACCATTTATGTGATCTACTGGCAATTGTGAAAGTCTCTTTTCACTATAAGTTAGGTGAAATTTGTTTTCCCTATTAGTTGGGAAAAAATTATGTCTTAGAGGCACTGGTCACCTTGACTTTAACTGATATGAAAACCTTGACAATAATCATGATAAATTAGCCAAATGTTAAATGGTTAGAATACTGACCCTGACAAATTATTGCCACAGATTGTAAGTCAATAAATATACTAATGGTGCTTAATATTTCAGACTTTAATTTATATATTATCTTTAATACTATGACATGACTGATGATGGCAAAGCTGGATCAAATTGTTGAATCAATGAATTATGAATATGTACATGAAAGTGATTAATAGAGCTGCCCTTTTAGGTTTTACCTGATTATAATGCAGCCTGAAGATTGACAGGTGTATATTTGTTTTAGAAATAATGTGAAGAAGGTTATTGCCTAGAGATAAGCCTCCAGAAAGATTTATGGCAAGCAAATTGCACATGAATGTTTTCAAGTCTTCCTATCTTTTTCTTTTCTTTCCTTAGCTCATTAATAATTACATCAGTGTTTTTAATTGACATTGTTAAGCACTTCAAAGATGACATTATTTTCAGAAAAAAAAGATAGAAAAGAAAGGGTAAGAAAGGAAAGAGCTCTCACTAGATTTCTATTCATTTCTCCCATCATCTTCTATTACATATCTACCTTGATCTTAAGAACTTTTCATAAATGTTGCAGAAATTGATATAACCCAAAATGTATTGACATTGTCAAAGTTGTTAATTTTCTTTCCTCTCTACTCTTTGCCTTCTCCAGTTCTAAAGGAAGAAAATGTAACAGCTAAGATATAGACTGAAATTCTCCAAAGACTACATAAAGGGAAAATAAAACAAACTTCTGTTGGCCAAGAACAAATTCTGAAATAGGTAAGATAACCTTATAAATCTCATACATAAATGAAATATACAGGGACTATGGGGTCAACCATTGATTTTATGGGGTTTGGTTAGTTGTGAGTTGGGATAAATGATCCATAAGGTCCTGTCAATTTCTAAAATTCTGTGATAAAGTAAAAAATGAATTTGACTTTTTCCTGTTTAATAGTGATCAGTTTGCTCTCTAGAAAAATCTAAACTTGTCACCTACATTTGAGATAATTGTATCCCCATTTTACTTGGCCATAAAAAGCTATTATGGTGCCAGGACATTAGGTGGTACAATACATAGAGTAGGGCCTTTGGTCAAGAACATTCCTCTTTTGGAGTTCAAATCTGGCATCAGACTCTAGCTGTGCCACTCTGGGTGAGTCACTTAACACTGCTTTAGTTTCTTTACCTATAAAATAAGCCAGAGAAGGAAATGGCAAACCTTTCCAGTATCTTTGCCAAAAAAACTCCAAATAGGGTCACAAAGAGTTGGACTGGACTAAAAATGACTGAATAATAACAACAAAATAAGTAAATTTTCCAACAAAGTAGGTTGACAAGATGGTAGCTATCTTAGAATTTAGGAGGAATGGAATAGAATACAGATAAATTTTAATGAAAGTGGGGTAAAGAAGGAGATTTAAGGCCAGGAACCTATGCTTTGGGAAATGTTAGGCAGTTGTTGAATGGAGGTGAAGAGGGGAGAATGAAAGTATAAAAAAGAAAAAAGAAAGATTGAAGATAAGCATATTTGACTGAAATTTGCCTATAGATGCCCATGACTGCACAATTTAAAAATATTTATCAATGAGATAGATCACAGGACCTTAGAAATCAGGTGAGTTGCACAAAGTCACACTGGTAATAAAATCAAGATTCTTTTGATGCTAGATTTAGTGGTTCTTCCCTACTAAATATTACTGACTTATCTTGATTCTTTACTGGTTCTCATTAATTATTTCCTTGAAGGACAATAATCCTGGTGTTATGAAAATGATCCCAGTCTACTTGGTAGAGATAGTCTAATCTTAGCCCAAAGGGGATAGAAACCACCAACATTCTAATCATTTTCCCAACCATATAAGTATTTCTCTAATATTTTAAATAAACTTGTTACATTGGAAGTAAAATTAAAGATAGATTCCTTAAAATTCCAAGTGATTTCATCCTTATATTAGGGAATAGAACTCTCAGGACTTTCACAAAGGATGAAAGTGGAATGGAGTGGAAGTGGATTATTTTTAAAAGCATGAGCAGCAGGGGATATATTTCTGTGAAAGCTTTTGAAAGATCATTTTGTAATATGACAAACCTGGAGAATTAGTGCCAATCAGAGGCAAAAGTCACAGAGTTGGAAATGACCTTAGAAGTAATTTAGACCAGAGACATCAAACTCAAATACAAATGGAGGCCACTAAACTATAAATAAAGTTCCCCATGGTTGCATATTAATTCAGGAAATCACGTATTAATATTATCTATGTTCTATTGTATTTTGACACCTCTGGTCTAGATCAACCTCTAATATAACAAGTAAGAAAAGTATCCCAGAGAAGGTTATGCCAATTAGTTACAAAGTCAGGGCTGGCATCTGGTTTTCTTTCCACTGCATTGTATTTCCTCCACTGTGTCTTGTCAGACTCTAATGAAACCTAAGTTTTGATCAGGGAACATTCTTTCCCAGTTCTCTTCCTTTTCTAGTGTCTCCAGTTCTGTAAAATTTATTGTTTTCCATAGAAAAACATCTGTGAGGATATGTTTTGGCCTTTTCTTAGACTATCTCTTGCCCTTTGTTAGATGTCAGACATGCCATGTCAAATGACTTCTTTAGAAGGAAAGTCTCTAAATGCCCACAAAGTTTTCTCCCACAGAGTAGGATGACTCACCTGTGTTTTACTCTTTTCTCTTTCCAAGCTACTGAGGACCTGGAAGAGAAGTCAACGCACCTAAACAAAATGCAAGGGCACTTCTTTTCCACTGTTGAACAAGATAAACAGCTATTTTGTTGATGATCTAGAGTAGAATATTAAGTATGTCAAAGAGAATTCTCTACTTAGCTCATATAAATAAATTTAATGAGAAGTGGGCAGTGTCTCCTTCCCCCTTTTTATTAAGGTAAACTAGAAATTATTAACTAAGTCTATCAAGTTTAAAAAATTACTATAATATTTACTGAATGTTGAAGGAAGTTCAGTGAAAAGTAACTTTTTTAATTTATAGTCTCTCATATTTCTCTTCCAAAAATTCCCCCCCCCAAATACCAGTTTGATGATGAAGAAATTGGAAGCTGAAATCATATTGTGATCACTTCTAATGACATTAGCACCAACTGAAAAATATTTTAAGCTGTGGCATAGTAGACAGAGAGCCAGCTTTGGAGTGAGCAAGATCGGAATTCATGTTCTGCTTCTGAAAAATAATGCTGGGTAATCTTGGGAAAATAATGTAACCACTGAGAGCCTCAGGATATCACTGACATAATATATTACAGACATTTTGCAGGTCTTAAAAAATGGAAGAAATTTTTATACCAGGGAAATATTCATACCAATGAAACCATAGTTTCAGACTAAACACATATACACAGACACGACATCATCTATCACAATTCCAGGTTCTATAACAAGAGAATTACCAAGACATAGTTCTTGCCTCTAAGGAGATTACAGTCTATATTAGAGTAATTTCTTTATAATGAGTCTTAAAACTGGAAATTTTAGTGATTTGTGATACCTTTCATGACTGCTAGCCCTATAGGTTATAAGGTTATAATATATAATTTGCATTTTATTTTTAAATTTATTTTCTATTTTGATAAATGAAAATATTTTAGATTAATTGCAACTATGGAAGTTTGGATTAGCAAAAAATAATTAAGTTTTATCTAAAAGTTATGAGAAATTTGAGGGATAGAAAATTGTTCCCTAGGGATCGTTTTTGTCCTGTAAGAGCCTTTTCATTTAAAAATCCTCAACATGACCCAATTTCACTAAATGCTTAACATAATTACTTTGCATGGACATCCAGGTCTACATTTAGATATTCCAACAGGTTCCTCCACAGTTCTTTGCTCTGCTTAGGAATAACATTTTCCCCAAGGAATTTAAAATTGACTTTGAGGTTCAGCCAATGTCAAATGTAAGGTCTTTCCTCTTTTATATTAACACTGCTGTTTTATCATGTAAGGGAGATGATGTACAAGAGGTCCCATGTTAAAGGTGGCTTATTTATTCTTAAAAAAATCTATGTTTTACTCTGTTCTCTGAAAACTCAATCAATGCATTTTCTACCATTCCAAAGAGAAAAGAAGAAGAATTCAGGAAGAGAAAGGATACATGCTTTTTTCTTCTATAAATATTATTTAAGCAATTGCTAAAGAAGTAAGTTATGTGGGAATGGGATTAAGCATTCCCTTCAATTGAAATGTTATGACTTGAACTGTGAAAAGGAAGAGATCATTTTATAGTTATTAAGAGAAAATTTTAAACATTTGTGAATTTTAAGAGTACTGTTAAAGTACTAGTGCCTTTTTTTTCTTTCCCTAAGATAGTGGACTACTTTTTTTTTTCTAGAATGTGGTGACTATAAATCTATCTGTGAATAAGGGAACCAGATTGCTAAAGGACCTTATGGTCCTTTTGAGTTTATGCTTATATAGTTGACATTTTCATTTTTCAGAATCATATCTATCTTTTTCTCTCTATTTGAATTTTGGAAATTTTTAAGTTGGACAGGCCTTTTCTCATGTTTTCCTCAGTAGCAATTATACTTGTAGAACTTTAAGTTATGATACTTGAATGCTGTGGAGTATGTCAGCATTGGTATTAGTGATTCATAGTTCATTACATTTTAATTGTTTGGAAGGGCATCACAAAGAGGACAATATTGATCTACTTGTGCCTATCCTCTATGTTTCACCAAAGCAGATAGATATTGATAGAGTATTTGTGAGAGGGATGATTTTTTAGATTAATTAAAAAAATCCTTTCAAGTTGGGGTAGGGTCTTTCATTCTCTGGCTTCCATTTTATATGCCCTAAATTTTTGTTGTTAGGTCTACATCTGGCTTGGTTTGAAATAAAGGGAGAAAGGGAGGTCACACCTGGACCAAGGGATGGAAAAGAGGAGCACTTGATCATAGAATGATCTTGGTTGTAATCTAAATTAATTTTCCCTCTGTAATTTCATATTCCAGGTCCTCCAATCCTTTAATGTTAAAGCTATATAATCCTGACTGTGTTTCCCTGGGATTTAAATTTCCTTTTTGGCTGCTTGCAGTATTTTCTTCTTTAGTTGAGTTCTGAAATTTGGCTATGATATTCCTTGGAGTTTTTATTTTTGGGATCACTTTCTGGGAGTGATGGATGGATTTTTGAAAGGACTATTATTTCTTCTTGTTCTAGGGTATTAGGGCAGTTTTTCATGAAAACTTCCTAAAAGATATTGTCCAGGCTCTTTTTCTGATTGTGGCTTTCAGGTAGGACTAATAATTTGTAAATTATTTCTCTTGGATCTAATTTCCAGGTTGATCATCTCCCCCAAGAAATAATTTACATTTTCTTCTATTTTTTCAGCCTTTTGGTTTTGTTGGAAGGAATCTTGGTGTCTCAAAGAGTTCTTAGTTTCCATTTGTTCAATTATAATTTTTCTTAGGTTTTTGCAAGGCAAATGGGGTTAAGTGGCTTGCCCAAGGCCACACAGCTAGGTAATTATTAAGTGTCTGAGATCAGATTTGAACCCAGGTACTCCTGACTCCAAGGCCAGTGCTTTATCCACTGTACCACCTAGTGGCCCCCCAATTATAATTTTTAAAGTTTGGTTTTCTTCACTTAGCTTTTGTGTTTCTTTTCCATTTGGTTATTTTTACTTTTAGATGACTTTCCTTCCTTCTCCAATTGGTCAATATGCTTTTGAAGGAATTGCTTTCCCTTTTCAGTTGATCCATATTATTTTCAAAGGAGTTGATTTCTTTTTCCAATTGGTGAATTTTACTTTTTAAAGTATTGTTTTCTTCAGTCAATTTTTTCATAGTTTTCTCACATCTTTTCTTCATTTTTCTTCTTCCTCTCTTCTTTGGTTTTTAAAATCCCTTTTTAAAAAGCTTTTCCAAGTGGTCTTTTAGGATTTAAAACCCATTCGTAAACCCTTTTGAGGATTCACTTGTAGGCATTCTTGTCACTGATTTCTTCTTCTGAAATGGTACTTTTATCATCCCTATTAGAATAGTACTTACTATGGTTAACACTCTTTTTGTTTTTGTCTTTTGCACATTTTGATAGTTCAGCTCTGCTCCTTGGGCAACGGGGTACAGTTACAAGTTTTTTTGTGCTGGGACTGGGGTTCTGGTCCCTGACTTTCCAATCTGACATTTTAAGTGCTAATGTTTTTTTTCTGTGTGTTAGGGTACTTCAGCTCAATACTGCCTGTTGCACCAATGTTTCCAGGTTCGAACTCTGTGAGGTTGGGACCTTCACTGCTGGTTCTGGACTGGGACCTGAACTGTGAGCCTTCTGCTGGCTCCCTAACTTTCCAGCCTACACTGGGATACACTCCCCTTTTGCCCACATGAGATAGACCTTTTCATAATCCTCCATAATTTCTTAAACTGAGAACCTGTTTAACTCTTTTTTTTTGGTGAATTTTGTTGCTTTGGTATCTCTTTAGAGGATTAATTTAAATTTGTTTTTGGGAAAGCTCATGGAGCTTCATAACTTCACATAACCACATGGGCTCTGCCTCTGGAACCACCACATTAAGTTTAATATACACTTTTCAAAAAGGTTTTAAAAATATACACTTTTAAAAAGTATATAAAAGTTCAGAACATCAAATATAATCTTTTTTATTTGTATACCAAATGGCCATGTTTATTAATAATTATAAGCTATTAAAAAGAAATGTTAATCCTAAAAAAGAAATGTTAAATAAAAAATGAAAAACATCAAGCCACAATTTAAAAGAATATTAGATTTTATAGATTATGAGAACCAGAAGACAATAGAAAAAATTTAGTCTTGTATCTTCATTTTGAAGATAAGAAAAGCTAAGATTCAGAGAGGTTAAATTGCTTATCTAAGCCCTCACTGTTAATTAATGGCAGAGCTGACATTAAAACTGAGTTCTCTTATTTAGTTATTATTTTTTAATATTTAGATTCTATTATAATGACCATGGTTTCTACTGTTGAAAAAAATTACATTCTCATCAGGGTCTAATGAAAATTAGGGTAACAGGAACACAAAAATTATAGATTTAGATGTGAAATGGTTCTTTGAGACCATCAAGTTCAAACTCCATATTTTACAGGTGAGAAATCTGAGGCTCATAAGAGGTCAAATGATATTTGAAGTGTTACACAGCTAATATGTACTTGAGGAAGATCTCAATTCTTTTTTTTTTTAGGTTTTTGCAAGGCAAATGGAGTTAAGTGGCTTGCCCAAGGCCACACAGCTAGGTAATTATTAAGTATCTGAGATCAGATTTGAACCCAGGTCCTCCTGACTCCAAGGCTGGTGCTTTATCCACTACGCCACCTAGCCACCCCTGATCTCAATTCTTTCTTAATTATTTCAACTTGCTATCTGTCATAGCATGTTGACCTTCAGGATCAGGCTTTATAGTACCTTTTCCATGAGGTAGGAGGTGTGAATTCAAATCCCATTTCCAACATCTATCTTTTCAGAGAAGCTAAAATTCCTTAGAATTAAGAAGACCTGCTTCAGAAATTTTCTAATTGTGACCCTAAAAAGTCACTAAACCTCTTTAGGTCTCAGTTTCCTCATCTATAAATTGAGAATTTTGAACTGGATGATCTCTAAAGTCCCTTCAAGTTCTAAATCTATGACCTCTTGAACTATTGAATGTGTAGTATTTGTGGCATATAGATACAATGTTCTCTTAATCAAATGTTGTAAGAAGCAGCAAAAAGAGAAATATGTTTAAGAATGATATTGTTAAAAGCTAATTTTACTAATGTGAAATATTTTTGATTTAAGTGATTTAAAAAACTATTTGCAAAATTTTTCTATATGATGCTGCTGCTTTGATTGCTTCTTTCTAATCTTGATTTCCATGCAAAGAAAGATCAACATTCAATTCATCAATTTCTTTCTTTTTTTATAATTTCCTTAGTATTTATTTTCTCTAGTTACATGTAAAAATGATTTTCAACATTCATTTTTAAACCTTTTGCTCCAAGTTCTTTCCCTTCCTCCCTTGCCACACCTCCTCATTGAGATGGTAACCAATTTGATATGGGATACATATGTGTGTCATATAAAATATATCTATATTATTCATGTTATTAAAAAATATAAACCAGGGGCAGTTACGTGACAAAGTAGATAGAGCAGAAGCTCTGTAGTCAGGAGGACCTGAGTTCAAATTTGGTCTCAGACATTTAATAATTACCTAGCTGTGTGGCCTTGGTAGAGTCACTTAACCCCATTGCCTTGCAAATCCCTCCCATAAAGAAGAAAGAAAACGTAGACCTCAAAAAGTCTCCAAAAAAAAAAAAAGAAAAAAGTATCAGCTCTGCTTACTTGATTTTCAAAATCCTTTTTGAGCTCTTCTATGGGCTTCAGTCAATTCAAATTTTTCTTGGAATTTATCTTCTTTTGAGTGTGTGTTTTGACTTTCCTTTCATCATAGTAAATTTCTATATCAGAATTTTTTTTTGCTTGCTTATTTTACCAGTTTATTTCTTGCCTTTTAATTCTTTGTTAAAGTAGCAGCCTATCCTGAGCATCTGGGGTTTTGTGAAGCTGTTTTTTGAGATATATCTAGGTATCTGTACATTTTCAATTCCTCCAAGGTGGTAAAATCTAAGGAGAAATAGATTTGCTACTCTCCTGGGCTGTGCTCTCATCTATGAGTGACTTCAGGCACTCTTTTCTATCCTGAAACTGTGGTGGGTCCTTACTTCACTGAGATCATAAGCTTTGGTGTGCTAATTCTTCTCCTTGCCTTAGGACAACTTCCCAGCTCTTCATCCTGGATCTGAGTATGGGCAAAACAACAGAGTCCTGCCTTAGTGCTAGCAAAAGGACTGCTTTAATCTCCTTCTGACTATTTGTTCTGTCCCTTTATGATTTGTGGACTGAGAGCTCTGGAAGCAACTGATTTTTCCAAGGACTGCTACTGGTTTGTTGGGTCTGGATCTCTACTGGCATGGTCTTTGCAGAACTCTGCTCCACTCTCACTCAGGAATGAAAGACCTTTTCTGCTGACCTTCTAATTATCTTTGTCTGAAAAATTACTTTATCTTGCTCTTTTGTGGATTATGCTGCTCCAGGAATTGTTTTATGCATGATTTAGCAATGTTAGAAGGCATTTTGGATAGAACTCAGGCAAATAATTGTCTTTTCTCCACCATCTTGGCCACAATTCCTCAATTTCAATACTGTTTCTTATGAATAAAATAGTTATATGTTATGCCCTTACTTGCTGGAAGGACAGTCACCTTAATTTTAAATTCCATGTATCTCTCATTGTTGTCTCTTGTAACTGAATTTATAGGGAACCAAATGACCTTTTGGACTAGACTTGTGAACTATTGTTTTTAGTTTTCAAATCCTCCCTATCTCCTTCTGATGAAAATTGCCTCTCCCTGAAATGTAGTATTTGGTTTGAAAAGATTTAATCTTTTGAGATGATTTAAATGTGGCTTGTGGCTAATTTTGTTGAACCGAAATTATAAAGCATTATTACAACAAATCAGATATGCTTGATCAAGTTAGTACATTTCCATCTCAGTCCAGTGCCTCATGTACTTTCCTAGACTCCTTGGTGACTTGAAGCAAGCAAGAGATGAATACTCTAGAGTCTAATTCCTCTTTAAAGCACTTCTAATGAGCTTCAAATTTCCCTAAGCATCTAGAAATTTACCCTTTGACGTTAAGAATGACCTGAAGGTGACTGTTCCAGAAGGCAGATGTGATGTCTGTTTTAGGTCTCTCTCTTTCTCTCTCTCTCTCTCTCTCTCTGTCCAAAAACACCAAATCAGGAGAGAGAAGTTATCTTTTGATTTACCACATCTCATATTCTTTTATAAAGCTCTATAAATTTATAATTTGTGCACTGATCCATCTTTGGAAAGAAATCTGGACTTCATTAATGATCATTCTAATGAAAGCTGAAAATAAATGTCACCAGTACTAAGGAAATTCTTTATATGGCCATAAATTTATGGTGGCATTACAAGGTCTTTGTAATTCTCAGATTATCAACATTCTGCATGTCTTTGAGATCCAGACCTAAACCAGATATCATTATATTTTCTTTTTGAAGCTGTAACCTTCAAGACATCTTTCATTTTAAATGACAAATTTCTAGATGTTAAAGTTAAGTGACTCAGTTATTTAATTAATAGACCTGGAGTCAGGAAGGCCTGAGTTCAAATTGCTCCTCAGGCATTTAGCTAACTGTGTGATTGATCCTTAGGCTAGACATTTAGCTTCTGTTTTCTGTGTTGATGGAAATGTCAAACCACTCTAATATCTTTCCCCCAAAATTTCCATGGACAGTTTAGGTGCACCACAGACCCTAGGGTCACAAAGAATCACACAGATGAACAGCCACAAAGGTTGTTCAAACTATATTAATATCATAATTTCTTTATCTCCCCAAAACATGTAGATCACATAGACTGAGTTTTGCTTTATTTTATCAGAGCATTATAAGATTTTATTAGGTATGATGGTTACTTTCAGTTCTATATTACTGCCAAAGGATATCCTTAGTTCTGGTGCCAATTTTAGCTTTTTTCAAAATAAGTATCAAGATTCTCTACCAAATCCCATTCAATCACCTCCAATGGCTTTCTTCTGTTTTCAGGATCAAATAGAAAATGCTTTGGAAATAGGCTTCTTCCTACCTTTCCAGTTTTCTTACATACTCCATCTATCTCCTTACATACTCTCACATATTCTGTGGGACCAGATTCTTTGCTGTTTCTTGCACACCACACTGGAAATTCTCAGATTAGCTGGTTTAGATTTGCTAAGAAGATAGAAGGAGATATTCAGAGGAAAGAAGCAATAGTGAAATAACTGTCAACTTAATAAAAGGAAAAGAAAAAAGAATTTATTTGGTATTGCTATTTGTCAGGAACTCTAGGAAACCTCTTAAGCATTAAAGTAGTATAGAAATGGAATGCTATGTCAATGGTGGCAGTGAGTTCCCTGTCCTTGAAGATCTTCCAGTATAGGGAATGCTACATGGGATTCATGCTTAAGTTTGAGGATGAAATTTGTGGTTTAATTGTTTTTTCAGTTTTTCACTCCAATTTTCATGACTCCATTTGGAGTTTTCTAAGCAAAGATACTGGGTTGCCATTTCCTCCTTCTCTAGCTCATTTTACAGAGGAAGAAACTGAAGCAAACAAGGTTAAATGACTTTCTCACAGTCACACAGCTAGAAAATGTTTGACACCAGATTCGATCTCAGGAAGACAAGTCTTCCTGAGCCCAGGTCTGGTGCTCTACCCACTGTGGCACCTAGTTGTCCTGTTTTGGGAATGGACTAGATGACTTCTGAACTGCCATACATTTCAGGGATTCTGGGATTCTCTTTCCAGCTGAGGGAAATATAGGGTTCAGTCCTTCTGATTTCAAATCTGCTGCTCTTGCCTAATATTGTATAGGCACTGGTAGGGGAATAAACTGATTATCTATATGTTGCACATGAATGTATAGTATTTAGTTTTATCTTATATAAATAGGGCCCAGGATAGACAGTCTTCTTTTTTGGAAGAAAGAGGAAAGTAAAGGGCTCAATTCACTATCCAGGGAGGACAGACCTCTGAAGATGGTTCTCAAAGAGGACCAAAAATGACATCCTTCTATAAGAATCAGGTTCCAGTGTGTTCAATGGTGGCTGATTAAACCATTATGAGCTTGGAAGGCTATATACTGCAAGTCAGGCACAAATAGGTCATATGAACATCTTACTGTTTCTTTTCAGCTATTAGAATTCTATCTAGCTCATAGAGCACAGCATCCATTCTAATGAAGGCATACAATACTGGGTGGTCTGGTGCCAGTGTCTTCCATGTCAAACAATTAATTCTAAAGGTTTTTTCAAGTTTATTGCAAGGCAATGGGGTTAAGTGGCTTGCCTAAGGCCATACAGCTAAGTAATTATTAAGTGTCTGTTCTGGATTTGAACTCAGGTACTCCTGACTCCAGGACCTGTGCTCTATCCACTGTGCCACCTAGCTGCCCCAATTCCAAAGTTTTTAAGAAAAATGTTGAGCATGTCCTTGTATTGCCTTTTTTAACCCTAATAGGGGTCCTGTGTGTGTTCTTCATAAAATAATGTTTTTTGGAAAGCATGCGTTTGACATTCAGATAAGGTAATCAACCCATTGGAGTTGTGCTCTGTGTAGTAGAGTCTTGAACATTTGACCATTTTGTTTGAGAAAGGACCTCAGTGCCAGTTATCTTATCCTGCCAGGTGATCTTCACAATATTCCTAAGATAATTTAAATGGAAGCAAATCAGTTTTCTGGTATTACGTTGATATACTGTCCAGGTTTCACAGACATACAACAATGAAGTTGACACAATAGTTTTACTGACCTCTTTTATCCTACATTTTCCTTTGGAGCCTCCCACAAACTGAGCAAGCTCTGGTTATGTATGTGTCAACCTTATTAATGTTTAAATTCCTGGAAAATTTACTGCCAGAGTACATGAACTTATCCATAGTACTCAAAACTTCTCTATGTGCTGTAACTGAAGGTCCCACATATGGATGGTGTGGAGCTAGCTGATGGAATATCTTTGTTTTCTTGATGTTAATTGTTAGTCAATATTAACACAAGCCACAGAGAACCAATCCATATTTTGTTGTGTCTCAGTTTCAGCAGTTGCACTGAGTTCACAGTTATCTGGAAAAAGAAAATCATGCAACAACACTCCCTCCACTTTGGTCTTGGCTTGTACTCTTTTCAAGTTGAAGAATTTATCATCAGTGCAGTAACTGACCTTGATGCTAAGGTTTAAGGTTTTTGGCTTAAAGCTCCATTTTCCACATGAAGTTGCTAGTGTTCTTCCTCAATTTTAGTTATATTAATCCTAGTACTGTCTTAAGAAATTAAAACTTTTAATGTTTAAGACTGCCCTAAGACCTTTGAAACACTATTTTCACCATTAGAATAAAAACTTCTTGAGGACAGACTTTGTATCCTGTATCCCTTTAAGGCTTAGTAGAATGCCTGCCAAATAGTTGCTTTATCAATACTTAAATGCTTGTTGATACTGATCAATATAGCTGTAGGTGCTATTTTTGTAGTTTTGAATATAATGAAAAAGGGGATCAGAAAGCTTAACTGGCCTACTCAGGGTCTTTCAGCTAATAGGTGAAAAGGTCTTTAGTGAAATAACAACATTGAATGATGCTGGGAATCTGCCAAAAACATTAGACTTATTTCATAATTTTGCCCAGGGCTGGCATATCCTGAATCTGTTACTATAAGGCAGTGAGTCCCTTGATAGAGAAAAAACACTGACTGTTCCAGAATTCTGCTGAGTATATCTTATGTGGAGATCAGAAAAAAAAAGAGAGTAAAGCAGCTACCAACCCTAGGAATCAACCAATTTGCCATTGCTTTTCTTATGATTACTCAAAGCACCTATACATCAAATGGGTTCTCAGTCATGGAGCTAATTGCCTTGAGAATTAAATAAGGTGGCACAATGTTTGTAGACAATGCAGATAATACTGATGGAAAATATCTACTTGATGATTCTTAAAATATCTGTGCTTAGATCATTTTCCAAAGGTGGCTTTCCACAGAAACAGGAGTGATATAACTCCCAGGAAACTAATGTTTTACATTTTAAAGTTCCCAATTGTAATCTTCTGTAATTTTCTGAAGACAATTAGAACATTCCATCAATAACCTTGGTAGATTTTACTTCAGAGAATGGGGTAGGACAAGGGAGCCAGAGTTTCACTTGATTAATAATGAATGTGAATAGTTTTCTTCTCAAGTCTTTGGTGTATTGTTGATTACTCAACTTTCTCTTTGGCAAATCCTTGAAAAACATGTTTAGAACCTCTACTGCCAAATAGTCTTCTTAAATATTAATCAGAAAGGCAATGCATAAATTCTGCACCTGAACAACAGTGCATGAGTTCTCTTGGCCCTAAAAATGAAGGGGAAAAACCCAGCAACTCAGTTTGGTGACAATTCAGACATCATGCATGAATGATTATTAAATGAGGGAATCTCTCTGAAATAGGGTTAAACAGATATTCTAATTAGATGTGTGAGATATTCTGGACTTTTTTGCATTTATTAGTTCTGGGGCTTCACTGTTCACCCAGTATTCCATGTTTTTGACCTTGGATTCTTCTTTTACTTCTCCATCATTTTTTTTGCTTCTTAAATTCAGTAAGTTTTTATTGTTGTTCATTAATTTCAATCATGTCTGAATTTTGGTGATCCCATTTAGGGTTTTCTTTCCAAAGATAATGGAGTGGTTTGATATTTCCTTGTCTAGTTCATTTTACAAATAAGGAAACTGAGGCAAACAAGGTTAAATGACTTTCCCAGGACCACATAACTAGTAAGTATCTGAGACCATATTTGAACTCAGAACGATGAGCTTTCCTGACTTTCAGGGTCAGTATATTATCCTCTGAGCCATGGGTGCCCAATTTTTTAGTGCTTCTGGGCTGCATGTCACAACAAAACTTGTCAAGGTCCACATTTAGAAATTAACATTTATTTATGACTGTAGCATAACCCATATTTCTAATGATTATGATAATAAAATATCATAATTCCACATAATTGGGCTTGAGGACAGCATGCAGTCCATGAGCCTGTAGAATGAACACACCTGCAAGCCATCTAGCTGCACTATGCAGTCAGTTACTAGGCTCCATTATTTTTCTTCCCCACATGGTATTTCTCAAATTTGTTTCTCTTCTAAGATCTCCCTCTCTCCACTCATAAGTCTTCATTATCACCCATCTGATATATTTTATAGTCCTTAGGCAAATTTATATCTGTGTTGCATCTTTCATATAACATCCAGTATCATCATTGTTATCTGGATATGTTGTTCCTCTATCTAGAAATTTTTATTGCTCTCAAATCGCTTTGTCCAATATTCAAAGTCCTCATTCAGTTGGCACTATCTTCCTTTTGGATTTAATTTATATTTATTAGTCATCTCCATCCTCTTTCTACTATCTTCCTCTACCCCACATCCCAACCTAGTCTTTGCTGGTTGAATTCATATCCAACCTTTAAAACCCAATTCATTTGTCCAGAAAAATCTTCCCTGATTTCCTAGACTAGTAAGATATTTTTCCTTTTATACTTTAAATGACTAGAGATGTGGTTCAACTTGTAGGGATCTTCTAGTGAAGATCTTCACCAATGAAGATCAGCAATCATTGGTAGTCTTAGAAAATTCCTAGGCTTGCTAAGAGCTTAAGTGACTTTCTGCATAGATATGTTGTTAGCATGGACTACAGACAGGACATAAATTTGAGTATTTGCTGACTCTAAGGATAGAACCAATATGTTACATTCTTCTTCAAGCACATATAGCATTCTGATAATTCTCTATTACTTTAGCCATTGTGCATTACAGCTATGTATATTTCTATTATCTCTTTACTACTCTATAAGTTCCATGAAATTTTGTTTTATTCCAAAGCTTACAAGCAGGAAAGGAATTTGGAAGGAGAATCAGAGAAATTGTGACAAGGCTTTAAGTCTTGTCCCTGTTCTTATCTTCCCTTAGTACTTTACAAAATTTGTGTATACAGAAGGCTTGCTCTATCTGTATTGTGTCCAGCCTTTTGTGTAGAAACTCTTCTTTATTAAGTCCAGACTCACACTGGAGGCCTTGCTTGTTTAAATTGCTGCTGTATGAACCTTAGTCTTAAACAGTCACATTATGAAACCAAGAAATGAAGTCAAACCCCAAAGTTACAGCTTGGCATGAAACAGGGAAATTAAGAAGTTCAAAATAAGCTTTTCAATTCTGTAGACAAGGTAGGCCTATTTGTTTCCAGTTTGTAAAATCAGGGGAAAGGAACGCTCCTGCTGGGGTTCCCTGTCTGGAGGTGACCTAAAGGTTTTTTTTTAGAAAGCTTTATTCTTTTTCTCCACTCTCATGTAAATTAGTTCTGCCTACAGCCTGAAAGGGAGAAGAAAAAACACGCAGTTATTTGAAGAGTGAGTTTAATTCTATGTTTCGAATAGACCGACATTAAAAAAAATACCCAAATCCCAGCTTTTTCAGTGATTTCTTAAATGTATTACACTGATCCTTTAAATAGAGATCCTCTATCTTAAAGAAATTTAGGAGCATGGTACAAGGCATCTGTGTGAGCCTCCTTTCGAGCAAGTGCACCTGCATTTGAGCTATCTTTTAGATGTGCCTGCTGCTAGACCTACCTCTTATTCTTCTTCACTACCCATTTTGGAGGAGTCATGCCTATTAGCATATGTTGTCATTCCAGGCATTTTATACCATCCCTAACTCACAGCTCATGAAGGTTGAATTCCCTGCTTTATTTCAAAGTTTGAGACAAGAAAAGGGATTAGGGTGGAGGGGGAATTGTGGCAAACCTTTTTTTCATATTTACAAATTTGTCAATTTTCATATTTACAAAATTTGTCAATTTTGAACTTTCCCCTGGCAAAATAGTGCAATTGGTCTTTATCCTTCAAATCATCATCTTATAATGTAGATTAAATGGCAAGTAGGTGGAACAAGTGGATAGAATGCTGGACCTGGAGTTGGGAAGATCTGAGTTCAAGTCTAGCCTCAGACACTTAGCTGTGTGAGCCTGATTAATCCATTTAACCTCTATCTGCCTCAATTTCTTCTACTGTAAAATGCAGATAATAATAGCACCTATTTCAAAGGGTTGTTATGAGGAGCAAATGAATTAATATTTGTGAAGTGCTTTGCACAGTAGCTTGTTCACAGTAGATGCATAATAAATGCTAATTTCCCCCATTTCCCTAAGACTTAAAATTTGGTCTCCAAATAATATTGTTGCTATGAGTCATACCAATCATATCTTAGTTTGGGGCATACATTGTTATAGTGGTGTGTATTTTAATTTTTAAATATCCTAATTTCTCCCAGCAGGGAATATATAGGTACATTAACATTTTCATGGTTACAAGTTTTATTTTTAAATTTTGTTATTTTGAACTTAAAAAATAAAGAAAGCATTTCCATATCATAGTAGACTTTTTAAAAAAAAGTGATTGTACTTGAAACTTCAAATCTATTATGTAAAACTTGCTATATATTAAATATATATATATGTATAAGCTATCATGTAACTTTGTTTTTTCTCCTTTTTCCCCATCCTCCACCCTAGAGTTGGCAACTGTTAAATACAAGCTCTCTCTCTCTCTCTCTCTCTCTCTCTCTCTCTCTCTCTCTCTCTCTTTCTATATATATATGTATATATATACATATATATATATATATATATATATACACACACATATATATGTAAATCATTCCATGCATACTTCTACATATCACTTCTTTCCCTAGATGCAGATAGCATTTTCCTTCATAGGTCTTTTGTAGTTAAACTTGTGTATTTATGTGTCAATAGCATAGACACGTTAACTTGCTGGATTAATCCAGACTTAGCCATATCTTTGTATTTTCTTACTTATCTGACATTGGAAAGAAAGATAAGATTCACATGAAATAGCCCTATGTCATATAAAATAAGCATCTCTATTAAGAATTATAACAATGTAGGGGTGGCTAAGTGGCGTAGTGGATAAAGCATTGGCCCTGGAGTCAGGAGTACCTGGGTTCAAATCTGGTCTCAGACACTTAATAATTACCTAGCTGTGTGGCCTTGGGCAAGCCACTTAACCCCGTTTGTCTTGCAAAAAAACCCCTAAAAAAGAATTATAAGAATGTATATAATATGAAAACTTGCATTAATCTTCAGGTCTTTTCTCTTTTCTCCCTTCACTTCCTCACCTGGCAATATCATGAATTCTTAGGATTTTAAATATCACCTCTATCAAAATAACTTCTAAAACTTACTTTCTATCCTTTAAACTCTTACCTCCAAATCTTTATTTTCAACTGCTTTCTAGATATTTATATTTAAGCTGTGCCACCATCATTCTAATCTTAACATACTTCAAGTCAAGCTCTTTATTCCTCTAACCATCTGAGATATCTTTCCTCTTTCAACTTTCATATCCAATGATTATTTCATCCCATTTGATATCAGTCCCTAAAATCTTTAACAGTTACCCACTCCTTATCGTTACCATCATCTAGATCAGACTCTCATTAACTTGTACCTAGAATTTATTAACCAATTTTCTGTCATGGATCCCTAATAGCAGTCTAGTGAATCTTATGCATCCTTTCTCAAAATAATTTTAATGCATAGAATTACAAAGAAAACCAATTATTTGAAATGAAGCATTAAAGAAAAAGTTCAGGGACCTCAGGTCCCTGAATATCTTCCTAAGCAATTTTCATGATTCAAGTTTTATCACTCAAGATTCTGCCTATACCCAGACCCCCATTGCCTCCACCTCTGACACTCCCAAACTCCCAACACTCCCTCTCCATCAAACAGTACAAATCAAAACAAAATGTTAAAATTATACATCCAAGACAGCCATATTCATCTCTCAATGTATATATAGTATAATAATTTCTCCTGAAATTACTCTATGAAATTTTCCTATTGGAATTTGAGTCTCTCTCATGTTTCATTTTCCCCAAATATGAGTAAAACTTATCTTCCCTTCCTAACGAAGCAAAGTATCAGGTACATTTCAGGTGCAAGACAACCTCATTTCATTCCCACAGAAAATTAATAACACAGAAAGGACTCTCAAGAGAACCTGAATAGGTAAAGAGATAAATACACCACTCAAGTTTTCAGTAGCTTCCCTTGGAAGTGTACTGATCTGGGCATTCTTTCAGGCAATACTTTGATAATTTGTTGAGTCTATCTTTCCCAAGAGTCTAAGGGTCACAGAGTGAACAAATTCCCTCTCATTGGACCTTTGTTCCAGATTGGACCAGTCCCCTGATAGGTCAGAGTTGATTTTGAAATGAAATTTGACATTTGTAGGTCAGCTTTAACAAAAACAAAACAAAACAGTAAACAACAGGACTACTTAGCAGTAGCATAAACATGATTAACAGAGATATGCAGTGAAGACACCCTGAATTAATTTACTGGCATGAAGATTACTTGCTTGTCTTCCATAACAGTGTGAGGAGAGTATGAGAATACCTGAAGGTTCTTATAGTATTTTTTTGCGGGGTGGAGGTAGGGTAGGAAGCTCAAGAGACCAGAAAGTGATGTCCACAGTCTGACCTTTTAGTGTCTTGAGCCAATAAAGTCCTGGAGATCCTTGCAATACCTTTTTAGAATAAATAAAGAAACAGACATCTTATCTAACTTGCAGAAATGTAAGGGTTAGGATATTGCTTCTATTGAAATCTGCAATATCCAAGTAACTCACAGGCTTTGCTTTCCAGGTGGATTAGACTTGTCTTTCTCCAGGGGATACATTGTACTAGGAATTCATACTCCAGTCTACAGACTCTTAAATTAAAGATTATCCATAAAGTGATAAGCAACAAATTTACCTTCTCTGACCAGAAGGCCATATTGTGAGATTACACTGCTTAGAGAATTCTAAATGTCCCCCTCTACCATACTGGGTTTGGGATTTATGTACAGTGTCCTATCCTTTTGGGTTAAGTAGGCATGTACATGTCTGCCTCTGTCACACTCCTGCAGGAAATTTATCAGTGCTTCCGTTTATACCATCTGTTGAACTGAAGAAATCCACTCTCAAAATCTCTCCATTCTGACAATGTGCAAGCACATGTCTACCACTGCCATATGCTTCTGCCATAAGTTATCTTCAACTCTGGGGGTGAGGAAATGCCCTTCCCCTCCCCCCCATCTTATTGTACTTTGGAAGAAGGTACAAAGGACGGGGTAAAGAGGAAGTCCTGAAAAGCAAGAGAGTGAAAAGGGCTCTTATTCTCTTACATATTGGGGGGTAGGGGTTTTCCTCTGACAAAAATCCATATCTCTTAGTCTTTGCAAGTCAATCTGATTTCTCTGTGCCTTAACAATATCACTAGATATTTTTACATTCCCTTCCACATTACTAAGCAGAGTAATCTGCCTGATGCAGATCTCTTAATCCATTGTACCCATGGGTCAAAACTTTAAATAGCTCTTCATTAGCTACTGATTGGACATCGAGGTGACACAGTGGATTGTGTCAGAACTGGAGTCAGGAGGACTCATCTCTCTGTGTTCAAATACAGTTCAGACACTTACTACCTGTATGACTCTGGGCCATGTCTCAATTTCTTCATCTGTAAAATGAAGTGGAGAAGAAAATGGCAGACCACTTTGGTATCTTCCCAAATGGGGTCATAAATATTTGGAAAAGACTAAAACACAGCTCAGGAACATCGCCTTGGCAGTCAAGGTCCTTCACAATATAAATCCAACATTACTTTTTAGTCTTTTTTCATTTGATATCCCTTCAAGGAGATTACACCCCTTTAGTCATCCCACCATTTCCCATCTTTGCTTTATTGTTTGCATTGTCTGCCATATGTGGAAGTCCCACTACAATTATTTTTACCTCTGGATATTTTATCTCTGTTTATACTCCCTCTCCCTCTCTGTTGCTACTTCAACCCAATCAGATTTTATCCTTGGAATTCTTATATTTTACTTTGTAATCAATACATTTTAATTCATATGCTGTAAAGTAATATTTCTAAATTTTATAAACAGGTTCTTGTGACCTATTTTGGGTTTTAATTCTGTTGCTTATAAAGTTCAATTTTCACCTGGTATCTTATCAGTGAATATGGTGTATTTTTGTGTGCTCCTATGGGAAGGGAGTGATGGAGAGGAGAGAATGAATTTATTCCTACCACAACTTTGAAGTAGAATTCTTCAGCCAGTGGGGAAGTAAAGACATATCCAGGAGTGTAAAGAGGACTCTGAACATGGTGCATTCTTCCCTTGTGGGAGGGGTGGGAGGAAGACAATTTGCTTAAAATAAAATTGCCAGGAGAATAACAGGAAAACAGTATAACCGTATAACCTCTTCATAAAACTCTCCTAAGTCCTCCCCACCAATAGTTTGGAAGTTTAGGCCTTTATAATCCTTTATGGCCAACAGTAGAGATAGTGACCCTTTATTCTCTTCAATTCAGTTAGTGTAGAAACCTAGAAGTTAAAATGAAGGCTTTTGGTGATGAGCGTTTTTGTTGTTTATTGTTAATTTACTGATATTAACCTCTTTTCTATTATTGGGTGGCTCGACACAATGTCCCTTTTGAGATATGGGTTTTTATTTTTATTGTTTTGTTTACTTTTTTGTTCCTTGAACATCTTTTTAAAAAAAAAACCAAAATATGTCATTAATCCTTAGGGTAATTTAATAGGCTATTGATAGGTAATTTGATAGGCTGTTTGGGCAATACTTCACCACTTGAGTCTCCATTAAAGAGTTTTTAGGATGAATCCCTTGGATCATCATGGTGATCCTTAAAGGGATTTGAGAATCACTAAATAGGGATACTGTAAGACAATGATGCAAACCTGGACTCTACCCTATGAAAGGTTCAACATGGATTCACTGTGTTCCCCCAGGATCCCTGAGGCCCTGACCTCAGTCTCCTTGCCTTTCCACCATTTCTACCAGCAGTGCAGGGACTGGAGTGGATTGTCTTGATTTGGGTAAATAAACCATTTGGGTAAAGAACTCCAATAGGAAGAGATGAAGGGTGTGTGTGTGTGTGTGTGTGTGTGTGTGTGTGTGTGTGTGTGTGCATGTTGCATCTAGGGTAGAGAAGGAGTTTCTATAGATCTGGGTGCAGAGGGTAAAATTTCTTCTGCCTCAAGCTTTTGAGATTTTTTTTCTCGTGTTCCTGTCTCTAACCCTCTCCTTTCAACCTTCAGATCTCTCTTTTGCCCTTCTCTAATATGATTTCTAGGTAACATCATCACCTATTGAACCAACCATTCTAGATACTACATTTTCTAAAAAAGGACATGCTATCATTCCCAGTCAGGGATAAGATAGCACATCTTGAGATGATTATTTGCATATTTATCATCTCTCATCTATTAGACAGCTCCTTGAAAGCAGGTACTGTGATTTATTTATCATAGTATCTTAAACATAGTAGACACAATAAATGTTTATTGAATATTAATATTGAATTTGTGCCAAGTTCATATCATTCCTTGACTTTTTTATGTTTATATTGTCTTATATAGGCACAGTAAGTATAGAACATACCTATTTAACATATTCTGTATCTTAACCCCAACTATGCAATCTTGCTCTCTCTCTCTCTCATGTATGCATGCCTATACAGAGGAACTTCAGTGCATAAGAAATAGATTGAAAAAATTTTGTTGATTTGATGAAATTCAGTCCCATGTATCTCTTACTTTATCCATATGAGCTTACAATCATGCCTCTGAAAGGTAAATGATTTTAGAATTTAGAATGAATGGAATTTTGTAATATCAAGATTTTATTCTATTTGTCTTAATGTAATTGCTATAAAGAGTGTGAGGTGAACAGATGAATATATAGAAAAGGTCCCCTGAGAACCATTCCCACTTTGTGATAGTATCATGTTGTAAAAATAATTGGTGAGATGAAACTAGAAGAAAAATCAACTTATCTGGAGAAATTTTACATAAGGCATTTCACTTTTATTTGAAAAACTCTAATCTAGGATATAGATAGATCATTTTAAGTCATATTGGGTTCCTAGTTAATGTAGAAACATCTCAAAGACACTAAAACTGTGTTTTAGAGATTAAAGTTAGTATAGGGAGGTAATTACCTGGATTCAATTTTCATGATACTCATCAAGGGATATATAATGTTATTTTTTTGAGTCAATGGGGTTAAGTGACTTGTCCAGGGTCACAAAGATAGTAAATTTCTAAGACCAGATTTAAACTCAGTCTTTCTTGACTCCAGGGGCTGGTGCTCTTTCCATTGTACCACCTATTTGCTCCTATTGTAATATTGTGTATTAGGATGCATATATCAAAAAAATCAACTCCATAAATCACTCTAGTATTATTATGTTTTGTTAAGCCATACTTGTTGTTCTATGTATTCAAAGCCTCTGTTGAATGGACCATACAAATGGTTATAATTTTCAACTTTTGTCTAGCATGCACAGAGTAGCTTGTACCAATTCATTGGAGAATTCCTGTACGTACAAATACAAATAAAGAGAAAATACACAAATTTCATATTAATGATAAAGTTCTACCTACCAATTCCCCTCTCCACCTCACCATGAGAACAAAATAAATTAAGGAACACAAGAGATGACCATGTATGAAGGTTCCAAACTTGGATTCAGATACATTTATACTTTGGGCCAAAGGGGCTATATAGCAGTAATAGCTCTAATAATATGGTCTGATGAGCTGGAAACATGATGATATTTTGTGTTACTGAACCTACTATGGCTGAAAAGGCAGAGTTGTAGCCAGCGGGGATTTCCAGGATGATTTATAAATTGCATAGAACAGAATTATGATAGAAAATGACTTTACTGACAAGGACACAAGTAATGTTTTGTTTTTGAGGTGATGTTGCAATAGATAAGAGATAGAAACCTATCTTAACTTTTCTAGAGTTCATCAAAAATATAAATTTTTGTTGTTCAATTGTGTCTGACTCTTCATGACCCCATTTGATCTTTTCTTGGCAAAGATGCTGAAGTGGTTTGTCATTTCCTTCTCCATTCACTTTTTAGATGAGGAACTGAGGTAAAAAGGTGAAATGACTTGTCCAGGGTTACCCAACTAAGTAAGTATCTGAGGTCAGATTTGAATTTAGAATTATGTCTTTATGACTCTAAGTCTGGCACTCTATCCACTGCACCACCTATCTGACTTTAAAGATAAAATGAAAAAATCTGACACTAATTTATTGACAAGAGCTTTAAATGGCAGTTGAACCATAGATATTTACATTTCACAAAGGAGAAAAATGAGGTATAGATTTATTTATAATGGGACTAATAAGAAATTAGAATTTACAGGCATCTCCTTCATTATGTGGTTTCTTTATAGCTCACCCCACCCTTCTTATTTCTCTGTCTCTGTATGTGTCTGTCTGACCTGTCTGTCTCTCATTCTCTCCTCATTCTCTCTCTCTCTCTCTCTCTCTCTCTCTCTCTCTCTCTCTCTCTCTCTCTCTTTCCCCCTTGCTTGTTGTCATTCAATCTTTACTATGGTCTTGAACAGCTGCTCCAAAAAAGTTTTCAAATAATATTGACTGTCATCATAGTTCTAGTTAGGAGATATTTAGTGATTGCTTATGTAATCTGTGTATCAATAATGTTCTGAGTCATGATGCAAAAGACCAGATTGACACTCGGGGCGGGGGGTTTCTCTCAGAAATTATAATCTCTATGATTGATTTTGTTCCAATCTAGGTTCTCATTTGAAAAAAAAATCAGAATTTAATTAGTGGTCCCTGAATTCTACCCTTAATCCTTTTTTGCACTCAGGAATCCTAGGAATAAAAAAATAATTCTCATTTCTCTCTAAAGTCTCTCCCCACAAGCACTCAGACTAATAAGACATTGGATATAGGATTGATTTTATTCAAACTGAGAAAACATGGTATCACCTTGTTCTTGAACCCCTTATCAATTAGGATAAATCTTCTCTCCTTTCTAGCCAGGAACCTTACTGAACCCATACAGTCTTCATGATTCATGGAGCCAACATAAAGAAAAGTGTCCATTGCTCCTTCATTTGGTACCTTCTTTGTTATCTTGATCCTTCTTTCCCTTTAAAGTCACACAGTTCAGGTGCCCTAGGGGCCTTTTTGCAGGTCTTTGTCTTCTGCCACTTCTTTCACCAAAACTTTCAACCCTTTTCTTTTGTCTCCCATGAAAACTCCATCACTCATTCTGAGTCACCATCTGTCACTGACTTCATGGTTACCTGTAAAAACTGTGGATGTGCAGTTTCTCTCCAGGTCTCTGTGTGTCCTCATGTCTCTCTCTCTGTGCCTGTACATCTTTATGAATTGTAGACTGAGTCTGAATCTGATTCCTGTATCTGGATTTGTTGTCTGAGCCCAAGGTCAGCCCAGGTATAAAGGTTTTGTCATTCCTGAACTATTACCTCCTCATTCTTCATGTATGCTACAGTTCTGAAGTTGGATTCTTGAATCAATGATGGAATAAAGGCAAGATAAGTAGGGATAAGGAGAATTCGAGAGGAAGAGAATTCATTTTTTATTGAAGTAAGTCATATACAGTCCAGGAAATGACAGGAGAGTATTAGGCAAGCCTGCTATACTTAATAGACATGAATGTCTGGCAATCTTTCTCAATAGCCAGAGGTTATCTGTGAAATACAAATTTACACTATAACCATTTTATATAGATTTTTCATATGCAAATAATTTTCCTACTAGAAAAGTCATATTTTCTCTGCAAGACTGAACTCCAAATGCACAGTTCTCCCAAAGAACAAGAGGTAGGGTATTCTGGGAAAAGAAAAAATTACATCATAAAAGTCAAGATTTTTTGTTTCCTATTTTATACATCCAAGCCTCTCAGTTTCTCTACCCAGGAAGTCTAAGAAAACATAACCATTCAAAAGCTGGCAGCTTGCCTTTCTGTTTCTTTCTAGAGTCTTCTCTTAAAGAATCTAACAAACTAAAATAAGCCACTTCTTCACAAAGCTCTCCAATTCAGTATTTACTCAGCCAATAAGGAGTCATGTCCCCTTACAAATACACAGGACCAGGGGTAATTAGAGCACTGACCCTGAAGTCAAGAGAACTTGAGTTCAAATCTGCTCTCAGACACTTAATACTTACTTAGCTGTGTGACCTTGGGCAACTCACTTAACCCCATTGTCTTACAAAAACAAACAACTAAACAAACAAAACCAAATATATAGGACCTTTATGACACCTTTAGAAAACCATCTCAGGGTTGAGCAGAGTTGGTATAAAATAAGCTTTGTTCAATGTGAAGAGAAAAATCTAATATGCAAAAAATCTATAAGATAACTGTCAAAAAATTCCATTTCCTTAATGAACTTGCACAAATTTGTTTCACAAAGAATACTGTTTCTAGAACAAAAAAATATTGTTGTTGAATTACTACTTATCCAAAATACATGATTTATTGACCAAAAACTTTTCTCATAAGGGTTTATTGAGATCATATCCTTTTATCATTTTAGAGTTTATGGAAAATGCTACATGGATCCATGCCTTATTTTTTCTATTCCTCTTTTATACTGACTTAGAAATAAATTAAAAATAAAAAACACCAAACTTTTAACTCACTAAACTGTGTGGCTGTCCATCATCTAATTTTACATCCTGGACTCTTTCCCAAAAGAACAGTTTAGTTCTACTACCAAGTGTTGAGTTTAAAAATAGAGCAGAAAACCTGACAATTGGCAAGGAAGGCCTGCTGCTGTTTGATAGAAGGATCTTCTCATCTTTACTTATGAAGAGACTGAAATAGAGTGAGTGGCAGCTATGTGGGTCTCCTACCAAGGCATCTCAATATAAAAAAAGGAATACAAAAGAAACAGGGTTTTATTCCTCTTGCAATAAGCTCCAAACCTCATGAAAGGAGAAAGAATAGTGGCAGAGAGTATGAAAGTGGGAGAATGCTTTTCTTGTCTAAGCAATCTAACTACTAGGAAAAAAATTCTGTTTCTCTGCATTTTAACAGTTTAGATAAAATCAAACTTTTTAGCCATTCCTATTATCTGTTCTAATATAATATGTTGCTACCATAGGACTCTAGATGTTGAAATGATTTTAAGTGAACACAATATGTGTTTTGGGGGTATTGAATAAATGCTCAAGAGCATACCAGGCATTGTAGAGGATATGAAAGGAACATATTATATACCTCCTCTACCATAGAGAATTATTTTTATTCTCTATTGTAAAATTTAAAAGAATCTCTTTCTTCAATATAAAGACTATCAGACCACTTTCAGTGGGGGGTGGGGGGGAGAGAAGTGAGGTTGGGAGGAAAATTGTAAAATTAAAAAAAAACCAATCTCTTAAGAGTCTACAGAAATAGATATTGGTCTGGAGGTTTCAGGAATGGTAGGATTCCAATTCATTATCATGTCCTTAAATTCATAAGTCAAATTCTATCAGGTCATATGCAAAAAAAGATACTTTGATAAATTTCAATAGAAAAAATATACCATTCAAACACCTTTAGAGATTCCACTAACCTTTGGAGAATCCCTTTTCTTGCCTTGCCTGTATGACTCAGCTGCACAAACAAAAGAGTATGGAAAGAATATACTTGTCTAGTGAATTAATATTTATCAACCATATGTGATTTTTGAAAGCAAACAATAGACTATAGCTAGAAAATTCATTCTTCCTCATCATGTTTGATGTTTTGAAATAGGGGAGAAAACAGTAATTCAATCAATTTTAGCATCTTGAATTCATTCTACATTTAAAATAGGACAACAGTTTCCCAGTGTAATTGAAACTACTTTATTTCAGCACTTGATTTTTAAAGGCAGTAGCGAAAATAAGGTAAAGACATCAATTTTCTCGAGGTCAGTATAGATGATCTCTAAGCTTTCAGTAGAGGGCATCACCTCAGAGTGAGTAAATAGGCTTTAATAGAAAAATAAACCAGGAACCCATTTACTGACTTTTTGTGACAAACAGGCACTTTTAGGTTAATGGGACAATAAGGTTTTCAATTAGGATGAATTATTTTGATGTTGTGGAGGGAACACACATTGAGCATGACTGAAGTAGCAGACTTTCCTTCTTGTCCATTGCTTCTCCATTGACTTACTTTGTGGCTTTGGTTGTCAGGTTCTTATCTGAAAAATGAGTATCTTCTAGAAAAAAATTATACTGTGATCGTTTACTGAGCTTTAGCTATGAGTCTGAAGCCTATGATGATGAAGCCTAAGCTCCAATCTATTATCACAAGTTTGAAAAACTTTGAAACCAGGTCAACTCTGAGGACTAATCAAACTAAAAATGGAGGGGCTTACACCCCATAGGTATACTACTCAGAAAGAATTTTGTTTTTACCATGGTAGTCCATGAAAATGCAAAGCTCCTTTCATTCCACATTAAATCAATTAAAAAATTTTATTAAGTACTTACAAGGGGCCAGCCACTGTGCTAAGCATTGAAGATTAAATTCAAGTAGGAAATAGTCCTTGCCCTGAAGGAACTTACATTCGCAGGGTTCAGAACATAAAAGGGTGGTGGCTAGTGATGGGTGTGTTTTGGAAAGTCACAGAAGTCACAGAGGTCTGGAATGAAACCTTCAGTAATTGATTAACATGCCTTCAGAAAAAAATAGTATTAAATCTGTTACTATTCTGAAATCAAGAAACGAAAGAGGGGAAAGTATTGTGGCCCCCACCCCCACCCCATGCCTCCAAGGAGAGATGGCATGAAAAGGACCAGGGCGAATCATGGTTAAGGATTTGGGATTAGAAAAAGTGAAGCTATATAGCAGGGCCATGGATGCTAACAATCACAACTCTTGTCTACATGTAAGTAATAATTGTTGACATTTTAAGTTTGAGAATTTTGTGCAACAAACAATTGATATACTACAAAAGGAACAGAAGCGTCCATAGTCACCTTCTCAGAATAAAGTAAAGTAGAAGACACAAAGAAAGAGATTTCACAAATTCTCCTCCAAGAGTCTGGTAAGTGAATTGACAAGGTCTGGTTTCAATATGTGTTTAAAACCAGAAAGGATTTGCAGTTTGCTGACTATAAAAACAACAATAATAACCAAAAATGAATCAGTAGATAAAATTTAAGCTTGAATCCACTCCACAAACTGAATGTCTGTTGAAAACAAATTAAAACTACCTCTAAGCTTATATAATAACAGACATAATCACAGAAAAAAATTGTTCACAAAAAGTGCTGCTCCAAATATTTTAGGGCATATGGAAACTTTCCTTTTATCAAAGCCTCCTTGGTCTATAATGAAATCTCTAGTTCAAAGGGTATGGTTACTTTATTTTATTTTATTTTATTTTAGGTTTTTGCAAGGCAAATGGGGTTAAGTGGTTTACCCAAGGTCACACAGCTAGGTAATTATTAACTGTCAGAGACCAGATTTGAACTCAGGAACTCCTGACTCCAGGGCTGGTGCTCTATCCCCTGTGCCACCTAGCTACCTGTATGGTCATTTAAAATGCTTTATTTACATATTTCCAAATTGTATTTGAAAAATGGTTATAAGGATTCATACTCTAGCAATAATGACCTAACATACCTACTTTCCCCCAGACTTGGATAAGTACCATCTTTATCATCTTTGTCATCTTGGAGGGTGTGAGTTGAAACTTCAGGTTTGGATTTAATGATTTTGAACATTTTTTTCAAATAGTTATTTTTTTGCCATTCTTTTGAGAAAAATTTTAAAACACAGCCTTTGATCATTCATCTACTGGGGAATGTATTTTGGATATATTTGGATATTTTGATATTCAAATTTAAATAAGATAGATCTTAGATTTCTTTTTTGAAACAAAGGTGTTTTTTTCCTTCATTTGATTTCTTCATTTTTTCCTTATCTTAAGTGAATTGTGTTCATGCAAAAGATTTTCTGTTTCATGTAATCAGAATTTACTATTTTAGCTTTCTAATTGTCTATATAGTTTGTTTCATTAAGAGTATATCTTCAGTCCATAGCTGTGAAAGGTAATTGATTTACTTTTCTTATAATTTAAAAGTAAGGTGATCCTTAATATTATGGTCATGTCCCCTTTAAGAATCTATTATAGAGGATCAGTTAGGTGGTACAGTGGATAGAGCACCTGCCCTGGAGTCAGGAGGACCTGAGTTCAAATGTGACCTCAACTAATAATTACTGCATTAATTATTAAATAAATAAATAAATAAATAAATAATTTAAATAAAATTTAAAAAATTATTGTGGAAAATGATGTAAAGTGTTAATCTAAGTCTAATTTCTGTTAGGTGACTTTTCAATTTTCCCCGCAGTTTTTTAAAATATAAATAAGGAGTTATGGGGGTAGTTAGGTGGCAGTGGATAGAGCACCTGCCATGGAGTCAGGAGTACCTGAGTTCAAATCCGACCTCAGACACTTAATAATTACCTAATTGTGTGACCTTGGGCAAGCCACTTAACTCCATTGCCTTGTAAAAACTAAAAATAAACAAACAAATAAATGAAGAAATAAAGAAATGAATAAGGATTTATTTCCTAGGTAATTAACATTTTCTGGTTCTTTTGGGGTACTGAGTAATTTAGTTCCATTGTTTCTGATTTTACCTTAACTCGTCTGTCCTAGAGATCTACCTCTATTTTTTTGTTTTGACCAATAGCAATAATTTCAATGACTGTTGCCTTATAATACAGTTTGAAGTTTGAAAATGTTATTCTCCTTTCATTGCTACTTTTTTCATTATTTCCCTTGATAACTCTTCTTGAGAGATTTTAGTTTTTCAAATGAATTTTATTATTCTGTAAATTATTCCTTTGATAATTTGATGGATATAGCATCAATATTTCAGTCTATACTGTTTTTGACATTAGAAATTTTATTCTTTTAATTTCTTGTTATCAGTAAAGTTTTTTTTCCTAAATTGTATTTTATGATTACTGAATACCTAATGGAATTCTAACCTCCAGGTTTGAATTGTTGGATGGGACTAGAATAGTACTGGCTCAGACAATTTGGCATAGCCAGCAGGAATTGTTTTGCCTAATGGTTAATTTATTTTTTTTGAGTGGAAGAAGGATGTTGTGGAAGAAAGCAAACCCTGGTTGATTAGATGCTAAGATATAGGACTTTGGTTTCCTGTGGCTATAGAATTGTTTGGGGGTTTATGAGCAGCACTCTCATAAGATACAGAGAAAGTTTCTATTCACCTTGTGTTATTGGTACCACTGCTTGAAGATTTTGATAGAGGAATAAAAACAAATCTCAAGTTAAGAATTCTGTGACTTTTATTTTCAACTTTGGAGAACTACATTTAAAAAGAGTGAAAGACAAATTGCCCTTACTATTTTAGGCAATTAAAGGCATAGATGAATGGGATTTTGATAGTGCCTTGAAGACAGAGGAGACCCTAATGGATCTGGTTACAGGGCATTTGCTCTTATAAGTTGAATCAGTGTAGAGACTTTACAAGGAGAGTGTCCTTAGCACTTTTTCAGATGGATAAAATGAGACTTTCCTTAACAGCCATTTACTTATGGATGGTAGCAATGCAGGGAGTGAAATTCTTAAAAGAGATGAATTTAATGTACTAGACTTGTTCCCCCGGGGCAGCTAGATAAACATCAGACCTGGAGACAGAAAGACACCTCTTCTGAGTTCAAATCCATTCTCAGAAGTTTACCAAGCTATGTAGGCCTGGGCAAGGCACTTAACTCAGTTTCTTCATCTATTAAATTAGCTTGCGAAGGAAATGCTAAACCACTCTAGTATCTTTGCCACAAAACCTCCAAGGGGGTCACAGAGAATCAGAAGTGACTGAAAAACAGCTAACAGTCTCCATTACCTGCCTGTTTAGGGATGCCATTTGAGCAAATCCCCATTTAATAGCTAGTATAGTGTGGTGCATTACAATGCACTAGATTTGGAACTATATTCATAGTTCAGATTCCTCACAAATTAAATGAAGGAGTTGAGCTTCATCTGTAATTTCCCAACTAGCTCCAAGTCTGTGATCCTTTGAAAGGCATCTGGTTTGCTCTGACAGATTGACCTGGTCATATGGATTAAAAAAAAGTGAAGCCTGAATGAGAGATGGAGAAGGTCTAGTACCCATCTATAGCAGTGTTGTCAAACTGAATAGAAATAGGGACTGAATAGAAATAGGGACCATAAAGATCCCTGTGAATAGTACATTGACTTGGAACACAACTATCATTTCATTTATTTTGTTCAATATCTCCCAATTATATTTTGCTGTAGTTCAGGCCATATTGGGGCATTGACTATTAGACTGTTGAACATTCAACACCTGTGGTCTAGAAAATTAAATACCAGCAGGTTGAAAAGAACAGAATTATTGGAAGGAGTATTATGATGAGTTGCTTATAATGAACTTTTGTTATGGCTTTCAAAACATGGGTAGACAGTTAAATGTCAGATGGAACGTTTAGTAAAAATTACCTTCAGTCATATTGGACATATTGCCAGGCAGCAAAAGTTTACTTTAGGAAGTCCCTACTCTATCCTGCCATTCTGCTACTCCATCTGTGTAATTACTTAAGTTTTAAATCCAGATCTTAGAATCTCCTAAAATGAGTCTCTTTAGATTGAGAACCAAGTTCTGCTGAAGTTCAGTTATTTCTAAATTTTGTACTACAAGGAGCCAGAAGCCATATGCTACACACACTGTGGATTGGAAAGAGGTGAGTTTTCATTATGGGTATAATTATAGCAAGAAAGCCTCAATGGTTCCACAACTATATTCCAGTTCAGTTCCTACTGGAGATTTTTTTGGGAAAGACCAACAAAGGGAAGATCACTCAAATGGAATGGAAGAACCCCTTTCTTTGTCTTGGTTGTGGTGACTAAGCAAATGGAGTGTATTGTGGACATGCATATTATGAGTTTTGGGAGTGAGTACTTCTTGGGAGTGGTGACTTCTACACTGATTAGATAACTAGATATCTAGAACCAGATGTTCAAAGCTTAATTCCTTTCCTTTCCTCCCAAACCCTTTCTTTTTCTGATCTTTCCTCTATTGTCCAGGGTACCACTTTTCTTTTTGTCACCCAGGTTCACAATTTTGGTGTTATATTCAACTTCCCTTTCATGTTCCTATATTCAATCTTTGCCAAATCTTAATGTTTTTAACTTTATAATGCATTGCTAATGTATTCCCTTATTTATACTTATACAGCCAGTACTTTGGTGCAACCTCTTATCCTCAGTTCTGGACTATTGTAATACTCTCTTCTAGCTAGTCTCCCCTGCCCAAAATCTCTTTATACTCTAAGCTAAGCTACCTGCATATTAATCATATTGTTCTCCTCTACTAAAGAAAGTCTAATGACTCCCTATTATTTCTAAAATCAAATATAAAGATCTTTGACTATAAAAAGCTGTTTACAGCTTAGAATCTTTCTCTTTTCCAATCTTCTTATACTTTACTCCCCTGCAAATATTTGATGAACTTATAACACCTGTTTATTGTTTGTTCCTTACACATGACTCCATCTCTCAGTTCTGTACCTTTCTAATGACTGTTACCCATACCTGGAATGTTTCTCTTCTTTCCTTCACCATGGGACATGGACTGGGTAAGTTGTGATGGAAAAAAGAGGACAAGTCCAAGGTTAGAAATTCTATCAGGGAGGATAGAACTAAGTGCACCATTCTACTAGGAAACCTTTGTCAGATATGTGGCAAGATGAGAGTCTGAAGATGTGTGACAAAAAAGTCAAAAGGGGACACCAGAAGAGTAGAGCCAGGATGCCTCCAATTTTTTCTCCCCATCCAAACTCAAAACAAATAGACCAGGTAACCCTCTCCTAAGGACAGGAACTAAATTGCCTTTATGTAATGAGTTCAAAATTGTGTCACCAAGTAGTCGAATTATCTAAAGTTCAATATAAAATTCTCCTGAATGTAATATTAAAAAGCTGAGTTTAGGGAAAAAAAAAACATGTGTTGAAATGAAGACTGAATGTTACAAATATTCTGATGGCACCATCAATCCTCTCTTGGCTCATGGTAATACTTTTCACCTTGGTTGCTAAAATGCTAATTTATTACCCTGACACCAGATTAGCTCCTTTGAGATTTTTTTTTTCAAATATAGAGAAGGAAGACCATTTTCCAACATGCATTTTAAGGATTTACCCAAAACATGATTAATGTTTTGAAATTATCTGTAACTAATTATGGTATTTAGCAGTTTGAATGTCCCATTGGTGTGAAGTCATTGGAACTGTAATAGCACAGCACACATCAGAATGCTTTGATTTATTATCTGTCACTGATAAGTCTAGATTCACACCATCTGGGATGATTAGAGATTATTTACAGTCCCAGGAGGAAGCTTGGAGATTGTCCTTCATGTGGAAAGAGATTGCACTGGAGACTCTTCAGGCTGGCTTCTTGCCTATCTGAAGCACTACCGTGGATAAGGATGGGAGCATATTTATTTCACAGCTTGACAGAATTGCATTCATAAAGGTATAAGCAAACAGTCTTAGCTCTGCCTTCGGGAGGAATCTCTTTTAGCCTCTCAGCAATTTACATGCTCAGCTCCTAGACTTGATATAGTGCTGATTTATAACTAGTTTCTCTCTTATTCCCTATGGGCTAATCCGCCTGCCACCCTTCAAGATGGCAGAGCTGACTTCACAATATCTCCTTAGTGACATTGGTGAATGTTTGGAATGTGCTCCCATTCTGACATGAATGAAGGCAATTTGACTGACTTTTAAACTCTCTCTCTCTCTCTCTCTCTCTCTCTCTCTCTCTCACACACACACACACACACACACACACACACACACACAGCGTAGAATACTTGCAGAGAAGCATTTAGGAAGTCAGATGGTGGGAGTTTGATGTTGATCCACAAGACCCACATATAACAACACATACAAGTTGTGTTAATGAGAGAAAATAAGAATCCTTTTCAAATCCCTGGCATTTTGCAGGTGGAACTTCCTCACATTCTCCATTATCATATGTCTGTATGTCATCTGGTTTGCCCTTTTGCTTGGATAAAAAGAATATTTTGGTTTAATAACACCCTATTTAGTCTGAGTATGAAAGTATTCTTAGGGACGCCCTGGATTAAAGAGCCCAGTTGTGATAAGAAACTCAAACTTGAAAGCTTCTATGATTCCACTAGACTACAGGTTTCAGATTCAAGGATCTTAATACAACCAACACATCTGGTTACACTTCCTAAATAACTAATTGCAAAATGTTCTTCCTTTCATTCTCACTATATATCAGGCAACATAAATAAACAGTTAACTAAAATAGTGTGGTGATAAAGCATTCTCTGAGGAAAAATGGAGATTTACACTGATCTCTCCAGATCTCTTTCTTCTTTCTACTCATATAGGAAAATTATATTTGCAGCAGTGTGAAGGATAGATTGGAAAGAAGAGAGATTAGAGGCAGGGTGACCAATTAGGAGGTTGTTATAATAGTTCAAGTGAGCAGTAATGAGAGTCTGTCTTGGGATGCACCTCAGTGAGGTTAACTACTCTTTTTCTTTGCCCTTGCAGCTCTATCACTACATTGTCCTTATAGTCATTTTACATACTTGCATGTTTTGCTAAAGCACTGACTTTTTTTTAACTCAACAAGTAAAATTTCACTGAGAATTTTGGGACATCCTGCATTTTCCTCTTAATCTGCTCCTCTTTTATCACCTAGTCTCCCTTGCTTGAATCCCTAATATAATCTGTGAATCTTATTTATTACCTTAACTCTTAAAGACAGTTCCAAAGTCTCATTTCTAAATCAATACATCTATTGCTTTCATTCCATTCTCTGTAACTCATTAATATCACCCTAGTACCTCTCATTCCTTAATAATACCCACTTTGATTATCAACATAGCTACCTAACAAATCTTCCCATCCCTTTACTCTTCTCCAATACCATTCTCCACACTTCTGCTTGAAGTGTCTTATTTAAGCATAGATTAGGTCATGAGGCTTCATGCTTGGCATGGATCAGAGACCATTCAAGGCAATAAACATGATACCAAATTGTTGCCTGTATATAAATGACAGTGTAGGCTAGTAGAAAATGTGAAGTCAGGAAAGTTCTAGATATGAATCCCAGTTATGGTATTCTTTAACTGTTTGATTGGATGAGTCACTTATTAACTTCAATTTTATCATCTTTAAAATTGTGATAATAATAGCTGTAATGCCTACTTCAGGTTGTTGTAAAGCTCAAAGGAGATAACATATTTTGTAAAACATAAAGTGTGATATAAGTGATCAGTAATAAATTTGAATAATGCTTTTTATTTATTATTTTTTTAGGAACTGTGCTGAGATATATGAAATCAGATAGAAGCAAAAACCAAAATAACTTTTGCCTTCTGGAAACTCATTCCACAAGCAAGGGAGTTCAATTGGAACTTGGTAGAGAATGATGAAGGCAAACAAAAGACACTGACAAAATGTTCTAAGAATAGGGAAAGGACATTTTTTTTAATCTGGTAGGATCAGGGAAGGCTATACGGAAAAGAAGGCACCAGAGTTAATTCTTGAAGATAAATCAATAATAGTCAATCATTATTTATTATGTATCTACCATGCGCCAGACCCTGTGCTAAGCATTGGGGATATGAATATAAAAAGAGAGACTTTGAGGAATTTAGTCTGAAAAATAAAGATTATACACAAAATAATGCTGAAAGGGGTAGGAGAAGGTACCCAATTTTATGATGGAGAAGACAGAAAAAAAATACCATGGTAATAAAAATTAGGTGAGAAATAAGATATCTGAATTTCTCCTTAAATGGAGGTTTTTAGATCTTCTTATCACACCTACTATTTAGAAGGGCAAACAGTAATGATGTGGAGTATTAAGGCTGATGGGATCTCACAAGATGAAAAGAGTACATTCAAGGCTGATGGGAATGCCCCCTTTTGGTGGATGTCCTCTAAGGTTATCACCAGTATTCTTGTCTCTTCTTTCTTGCTAATCTCATCAGTTCCCATGTGTTTAAACATCATCTCTGTGCAAATTACTTCCACATCTTTCCCCTGAACTTGAGTCTACTGACTTACATCAACTACTGAACATTTCAAACTGGGTGTTACAGAGGTATCTTAAGCTCAATGTGAACCAAATAGAATCCATTATCTTTTTTTCTAAACTCTCCCTTCTTCCAAGTTTCCTCATTTCTCAGAAGGCATCACCATCTTTCCTGTGTCTCAGGTCCATAACCCTGGTATTACTCTATTCTCACTCTAACCAATTCTATTCTTCTAATCAATTGTCAAATCTTGCTTTTTTCTACTTTCACAAGTTATTTCACATAGGTTAATCAGTCAGTTAGTCAGTAAACATTTATATTCCAGGTAGAGGCACCTATGTGGCTTAAGTGGTTGAAATGTTGAGTCTGGTATCTGGAAAAACTGAGTTCAAATCTGACTTTAGACACTTAGCTAGTTGTGAGGCCCTTAAGTAAGTAACTTAACATGTTTACTTTAATCCACTGAAGAAGGAAATGATAAACCCCTACAGGATCTTTCCCAAGAAAACCTCATGGATAGTATTACTGTACTATGTGGTCCATGGAGTTGTGAAGTGTTAGACTTGACTGAAAACATGTGCCAAGGACTGTACTAATTGTAGGAAGCTAAAAGAAATTTCCTTTTCTCAAGAAATTGACTATCTAATGAGGGAGACAATATGCAAACAACTATGTAAAAACAAGATATACAGAGTTCAAATTGGAAATAACAGAGGGAGGTCCTTTTTTCTTCACTCATAGTAATCATCTTAGTCAGACTCACATCACCTATTATCTAGATTATTGTAACAGCCTGCTGACTGGTTCCATATTTCAACTGTTATTAAAAACTCTCACTAGATCTTACCATTCTCAATAGCTATAAGCTCCTTGGTTTAGAGCTACTCAACTTTAGAATCTCCTCCTTTTCTATTCTTTTTTTATACATTACTCCCCTCTACAAATTATATAATTTCTTATATATGTATTTGTCTCTTCAGTTAGACTTCTTGAAAAAGTCATCTACACTTAAGTATCCTCAATTCCATTTTTTCCTATATTTTTCAAAGACTTTTCAGTCTGGTTTCTGATTTCATCATTCACCTCAAATTGCTCTCTTCAAAAGTTATAACCTTGGCTTAGCCCTACTAGATCTAAAATTATGTCAGTCATCAGTCATCAGAATTGTCTGGTACTGGCTAAGAAATAGAGTGGTGGATCAGTGGAATGGATAGGTGCAAAAGAGATAGCAGGAAATGATTATAGTTATCTGCTATTTGATAAACCCAAAGAGTCCAGGTTCTGGGATAAAAATTCTACCTTTAATTAAAACTGTTGGGAAAATTGGAAATTAGTATAGCAGAAACCTGGATTAGACCAACACCTCACACCCTATACCAAGATAAGACCAAAGTGGATTCAGAATTTAGACATAAAAAACAATATAAGCATACTAGGTGATCAAGAAATAGTTTACCTGTCAGATACATATATGGAAAGGGAAGCAGTCTATGACTAAGGAAGAGATGGAGACCATCATTAAAAATAAACCAGACAATTTTGACTACGTTAAATTAAAAAGCTTTTGCACAGACAATACCACTGTAACAAGATCAAAAGAAATGTAGTAAACTAGGAAACAATTTTTACAACTAGTACTTCTGACAAAGGACTCATTTCTAAAATATACAGAGAACTGAGACAAATTTTTAAAAAGACAAGCCATTCTCCAATTGACAAATGTCCAAAGGATATGCAAAGGTAATTTACAGATTAGGAAATCAAAGCGATCCATAGTCTTATGAAAAATTGATCTAAATCACTAATTATTAGAGAAATGCAAATGGAAGCATCTCTGAGGTACCACCTCACAACCCTCAGACTATCTGATATGACCAGAAAGGATAATGATCAATGTTGGAAGGCTTGTGGGAAACCTGGGACACCAATACATTGTTGGTGGAGCTGTGAACTTATCCAAACTTTCTGGAGAGCAATTTGGAATTACACCCAAAGAGCAACAAAAATGTGCATATTCTTTTATCCAGCAATACCACTACTAGGTCTATAGCCTGAAGAGATGATGAAAAAGGGTAAAAAATATCACTTGTACAAAAATATTCATACAGCCCTGTTTGTAGTGGCAAAGAATTGGAAATTAAGTAAATGTCTTTTTTTGGAATATTGTTCTATGAGAAACCAGGAGGGATGGGAATTCAGGGAAGCCTGGGAGGATTTACATGAACTGATGTTGAGTGAGATGAGCAGAACCAGAAGAACATTGTATACTATAACAGCAACATGGGGGTGGTGTTCAACCTTAATGGACGTGCTCATTCCATCAGTGCAAAATTCAGGCACAATTTTGGGGTATCTGCAATGGAGAATGCCACCTGTATTCAGAGAAAGAATTGTAGAGTTTGAACAAAGACCAAAGACTATTACCTTTAATTAAAAAAAAGCCTCATTATCTTATTATGTAATTTTGCTATCTCTCATACTTTATTTTTCGTCCTTAAAGATATTATTTCTCTGTCATCACATTCAATTTAGATTGATGTAAACAATGTAAAGACTAAAAAACTGTATTCTATGGGGGGAAGCAAGATTAGGGGAAAAATTGTAAATTTCAAAATACATAAAATTTTTAAAAAAACAAAAAAATCCCAAAAATCAAAAACAAAAAACCCCTCAAAATTATGACCTCGTATTTCTTAAATTGCATTCCCTTTTCTTAATATTCATCTTCTACACAGCATCTGGGCCTGTGGTCACCTTTTCATGGATATTCTTGCCTCTCTGTGTTTTTCATTTTTGTTTCTTCTCTTACCTCTCTGACTGCTCCTCCTTAATCTCCTTTCCTGGATTTTCACCCATGTAGTGCTAATGAACAGAATGTTCACAAAAGTTCTATCTTGACCCTCTGCCTTTCTTTCTCTTTACTATCTCACTTATTAACCAATTAGGAAGGAAGATAATAAGCATTTATTAAGTGCCTACTATGTGCTGTGTTTAAGTGCTTTACAAATATTATCTCATTTCATCCTCAGGATAAGCCTGGGAGGTAGGTGCTATTATTATTTCCAATTTGAAGAAACTGAGTCAAGTAGAAGTTAAATGACTTGTTCATTATTACACAGTTAGTGATTGTATGAAGGCAGATTTGAACTCAGGTCTTCTCAGGCCCAGTGCTCTACATACTGAGTAACCTAGCTACTTGTTAGCTCCCATAGGTTCAATTATCTCTATACTAAATGCTTTTTAGATCCATATGATGAACCCTAGCTCACCTTTGCCCTGCTCATTAGATTTTTTGAACTAGCATCCTACAAATATCTCTAACTTAACATGACTGATAATAAAATTCATTATCATTCTCTCCAAATCTGCCCCTCCTTTGTATTTACTTACTACTGTTAAGGTCACCACTATCTTTCCAGTCTGTCACCCAGGTTTTCAAAATTGGTGTCATCTTTGACTCCTCATTCTGACAAGCTTCATACATCCAGTGAGCTTCCAAATCTTTTTTTCTATTATTGCATCATATTTCATATGTCTTCTTATTTATAATCACACAGCCACTGTAAAAGACAATTCTCTCACTCTTGTTGAGCTTATGATTTAATGGAAGAGACAACAGGTAAATAACAGTGTACAAAGAAACTATGTGTATCTTATATATGGGATAAATTGGGAAAAAATCAACAGAAGATAGAATTAAAATGGATCAGGAAAACATTTATATAGAAAACAGGATTTTAAGAAGGACTTGAAGGAAGTCAGGGAAACCAGCAGGCAGAAATGAGGAAGGAGAATATCCCGTGCATGGGGACAGCCAGTAAAAATTACTGTAGTCAGGAATGAAATGTCTTGTTCAAAGGAACAGCAGGGAGATGATTGTCACCTAATTGAAAAGTATGTGGCAGTATGTATATGGAGGTATATGGTATAAGAAGACTAGGAAGGTGTGTGTTTGTGTGTGTGGGGCAAATCAGGATGGCTTCAATTGCCAAAAAGAGGATTTTTCATATTTATTCTGAAGGTGATTGGGAACCACTGGAATTAATTGAGTAGGGGACCAAAATTGTTGCAAATGCTCTAATTTTTGCAAATGTATCTGAACTGATCTTGGATTATCCTTCTTCCTCTTATTGCCAAAAGTTATAGAGTAATATGTGCATTCCTGGAATTACCTAGTTATTTTATTAAGCTCACATATCTCTAGGATGATAATTTAGACAGATGAACAGAGGATTAACTAGAGTGGGGAGAATACTAAAATAGCTGGATCTTGCCTTATAGCCCCAGGGCAAAGGGCAGTGCTGTGGTCATCTACATCAAAGCACAGGCTAGAGAGCATAAGACCTTGGAAAAATAAAGGTCCCAGTGGGGTGTCCCCCCAAAAAGAACCTCAAAGCCTTGGAAGTGCTGTAAATTAGTCTTGGACTGAAGAAATGAGTAAACAACAGAAAAAGAAGAATCTTACCATAGAGAATTACTTCAGTCCCATGGAAGATCAAAATAAATACTCAGATGATGACAAAATTGAAGCTTCCATATCCAAAACCTCCAAGAGAAATAAAAAATGGGCTAGACTGTGGATGAGCTCAAAAAAGACTTTGAAAAGCAATTAAGGGAGGTGGAGGAAAAATTGGGAGGAGAAATGAGAGCAATGCAGAAAAATCATGAAAGCCAAATCAAAAGCTTGGTGGAAAATATATATACAAAAAATACTGAAGAAAATAATATGTTAAAAACCAGTTTAGGCCTAATGGAAAAAGCAAAACAAAAGGCAAATGAGGAAAAGAATGCCTTAAAAAGCAGAATTGGCCAGCTGGAAGATAAAAAAAAAAACTCTCTGAAGAAGATAACTCCTTCAAATGCAAAATGGAACTAAAAGAAACTGATGACTTTGCAAAAAAGCAGGAAGAAATAAAACTCTTCCAAAAAAGCCAAAAATTAGAAGAAAATGTGAAATATCTCATTGGAAAAACAACCAACCTTGAAAACAGATCCAGAAGAAATAATCTGAAAATTATTGGGCTATCTGAAAGCCACAACCAGGAGAAGAGCCTAGACTTCATTTTTTAAAGAAATAATATGGCAAAATTGCCCTGAGATCCTAGAAGCTGAGGGTAAAATAGAAATAGAATTCACTGGTCACCCCCTGAAAGGGATCCCAAAAGAAAAACTTTCAGGAATATTATAGCCGAATTCCCAAACTCCCAAATCAAAGAGAAAATTCTAAAAGCTGCCAGAAACAGACAATTCAACTACTGAGTCTCCATAATCAGGATTACACAGGATTTGGCAGCATCTATATTAAGAGCTTATAGGGATTGTAATATGATATTCTGGAAGGAAAAAGATCTTGTTTTACAAGCGAGAATCAACTACCCAGCAAAACTGAACTTCTTCTTTCAGGGGAAAAGATGGATTTTCAATGAAACAGGAGACTTTCGATCTTTCCTAATGAAATGACCAGAGCTGAACAGAAAGTTTGGTCTCCAAGTACAGGACTCTGGTGAACCATAGAGGGAGTGAAAGAGGAACTAGCCATGAGGAACTTGATGTTGAACTGTTTGTATTCCTGCACGAGAAGAAGATATTGATAACTCATATGAACTTTCTCATTTATAAGAACTGTTAGAAGGAGCATATATGGACAGGACATAGGAAGGATTGGAATATAATGCTATGATGTGGTAAAGGGATGGAGTCAATGGGCGATGGGGGAAATTACTGGGAGGAAGGAAAAAGAGATGAAGAATAAGCTGAGATATTTCACGAGTCAAAAAAAATGCTTTCTCAGTGGAGGGTAAGGGGGAAGACAAGGGGGAATGAGTGAGCCTTCATTCTCATTGGAAATGGCTCAGGGAGGAAATGACATGCACACTTAATAGAGTGAGGAGATCTGTCTTGCCCTGGAGAAGGATGGGAGGAAAGGGATGGGATGAGGGGGGATAGGGGAAGAAGGGGGAATAGGTGATAGAAGAGATGTTAAGATTGAGGGAGAGGGTACTTAGATGCAACATGCTTTTGGACAGGGCCAGGATAAAAGGAGAGAGAATAGATTAAATGAGAGTGGGGAGAAATAGAGTGGAGGTACAGCTAGTAATAGCAACTGAGGGAAAAACATTGAAGCAACTTCTCTGGTGGGCTTATGATAGGGAAAGCAACTCACCCTAGAGACAGAGCCATTGGAACCTGAACACAGACTAAAGTAGATTTTCTTTCTCACTCACTATTCTTGAGGTTTCCCATCTTCTTGGGGGGGGGTTATGGTTATTCTTATTTTTACTCTTATAACATTCAATTTACCTCAATGTATGGCAATCAAACAATGTAGAGACTGTCAGGCAGCCTTCAGGGGGAGAGGGAAGGGAGAAGGGGGGAAAATTGCAGAATTCAGAGCCTTGCAAAAAATGATGGGTGCATATTACTATTGTATATAATTGGAAAACAACAAAACAAAATAAAATTTAGAGTGGGGAGAGAATTGAGGCAGAAAGAACAACTTGCAGGTTATTGTAAATATTCAGGTTCAAGGGCCTACATGCGGAAGAAATTTCATTGTCTGTCTCCTAAACCCACAATTCTTCCAAATCTACCTACCCCTTTTCTTTTGAGGGGACTAGCCATACTTTTATTCATCTAAATTTATACCTTGCTGTAACTATTGGATTTTTACTGTTTCTCATTTCACACATGGAACCAATTGCTAAATCTGTCCATATGTACCGCCACCATATCTCTTGAATTCATATTCTTTTTTTCATCCATATAGTCAGCAATCTAATTCAAACTGTTATCTCTAATTTGAACTGTTGCAAAAGCATCCTGATCAAGTATTCCACCTTAACACTCTCTTTAATTCATCTTTTGCATTTCTAAAGTGATTTTCATAGATCCACAGATCATATCATGTCACTCTTCTTTTGAATAAACTGCAATGATTCCTTATAATTTCTATAATTCCTTATAATCTCTTGGCATTTACATCTCTTCAAAACTTGCCCCTAACTTTTTCAGCTTTATTTTTATTTAATTATTTATTGCAAGGCAGTGGGGTTAAGTGACTTGCCCAAGGTCACACAGCTAGGTTATTATTAAGTGTCTGAGACTCAGGCCCTCCTGACTCCAAGGTCAGTGCTCTATCCATTGCACCAACTAGCTGCCCCTTTTCAACTTTATTATACTTTATTTCCCTTCATGCATTCCAAGTCCAGTACAAGGAGACTTAGCACCAGTTTTCTCTTCTACCTTTAATATTTCTCTTGGAATTTCTAGTCTCCTTTAGGCTTTATCTAAAGTGTTACCTCATTCATGAATCCTTTAATGATACCTCCAGCCCTTAATCCTTTCCCTGTCTCCTCAGATATAGTCTAAGTTGAGGGCAAGGATTAATTCAGGTTTATCTTTGTATATCTATCATCTACTTACCAAAGCACATAATAAACACTTAGCAAACATATTTCGATAAACTATTATGTCAGTTTGGAAAAGGCATTCTCTCTGGGACTTAAGTTATTAGTATGTAAAATGAGGTAGTGAGATTATATGATCTATAAGGTCCCATCTAATTCTAAATCTAAATTTCCTTACTGGTCTGAGGATGAAGTTCATTTTCAGTCTGAAAAATCACAGATAATGGCTAAATTTTGAAGATGGGAGCCTGTTGCTGCTACCGCCACTGATAGAAATAATGAAGTGAAATTAAAAGTAAAAAGAATACTCAACATGGAACTTGTTTACACAGTAGACAGAGCACTGGACCTAAAATTAGAAAGACCTGAGTTCAAATTGGATCTTAGATACATTCTAGCTATGTGATCTGTCTACCTCAGTTTTCTCATCTGTAAAATGGGGTTGTAAAGATAAAATGAAATAATATTTGTAAAGCTTACATAATAACAGATAACAAGTTTAAATAATATTTATAAATCTTTGTAAACTCTAAAGTACTATATATTTTCAAGCTATTATAAACACTATCATCATCATTATCATCATCATCGTTACTGCTGAATTGAGAGTTTTGCTAACTAAATACTTGAACTTGCATAGTCTATCTTCCACTTTCTAAATGTTTTACTTTGGGAAAATTAGCTAGCATCCCTGAGTCTAAGTTTCTTCATCTATAAGTTGAGAATTGGACTAGATGGCCATTTACATCTCTTCCAGGCCTAAATCTATGGTCTAGGGTTTGGTATGATTTCACATTCAAAGAAAAAGCAAGTCAAGGGGTGAAAGATAGCAAGCTTGGTTTTTGAGATGTTGAATTTAAGGTATTAACTAGGTGGAAATGTTCTAAATTATTTTGTTTATGTTACTGTTGAGTCATTTTCAGTAGTTTGCAACACATTTTGACCTGGTTTGAGGATTTCTTAGCAGATATACTGAAGTGTTTGTTATTTCCTTCTCCAGTTCATTTGACAGGTAGTAACACTGAGGCAAACAATGGTAGGTGACTAGCTTAAGGTCATATATCTACAAGGCCAAATTTAAACTCTGGAAAAATAAGTTTTCCTGATTCTAGTTCTGGTATTTTTAGCAAAATGCATCTGAATTGATCTTCTTACTCTTATTGCCAAAAGTTATAGTTTAATATGAGTATTCCTGGAATTACCTAGTTATTTTATTAAGCTCACATAGCTTTAGCTAAAGATTAAGGAGAATGTGATTACTGTAAATGAATGACCTGAATCCTATTTCTTATCTGGACAGAGGATTTATATTTATTCTTACATCCTCTTTTCCTGAATCATTCAAGTAGGATTCTTTCTTTACCCACACTTCCTCTCTATTCTCCCCAAATAGTATTCAGTATTCAGATCAGGATACTTGTCTTTGTTGCTATTGCTGTTTTGATCCAGATTTGGTCTAGATTCACCGATTTAAGGAAATCCTGTTGAGGGAATTCCTTTCCCAAGCAGACTGACAGCTGTCCTGCAGCTTACAGTCTTAGATCTAGTTATGATATCATTAGCATACAGTAACCTAGTTGTTTATACTGTTGATCAAAATAATCAGTTTCTTCAGTTTGTTCTTCTCTCCATGACTACTGCTATTTAATTAGACATAGTCAGTGTATTCTTCCCATATCCTTGAGATAATGTACTTCTAAAAGTACAATCTTAGAGCTAATAAAATTATTGCAAATACTCTATTTTATGGTCTTCAACCTGAACCATCCCTTTCTAGTCCTTCCTCATCCCAGTCATTAGTCTGTTGAAACTCATGGTCAGAAATGGAGATGCAGATTTGAGAATATCTATGCAGAAGGTGGAAACTTTAGGAGTTAATGAGTTAGGAGAGTTTGTACAATAAAGAAGAGAAATGTACAAGGTCAGAATATTGGGTAAAGCGCACATTAAGGGACTGGGAAAAGTGTAAATTAGTGAGGAAGATAAGAAGGGATTAGCAATCTAAAAGGAGGTTCCTGGAAATATGATATCCAAGCAAGGAAAGAGTAGGAGGAAAGGGTTAATAGGTTCAGAAAGATCAAGGAAGATGAAAAACAAGAGCCTGGACTTGGTAATTTGTTGGTGACCTTTGGGTTAACAATTTCAATTCAGGAGTGGCAACAGAAATGATATAATAATTTGACAGCTTGATTAAAAGATTAAACAATTTTTAAGCAAAGATGATTTTTTAGAAATATTACATTTTAGAGTAGTAAAGGGAGTTTTCTTAACATGATAAATATACTGAGATAAATACAAATGTTAGCCAAGAACCATTATATCTAATTAAGCCATCTTATTTAGAATAACTCTCAAGTTCATTTCTAGCTTGTTAAATAAGGACTTGAGTACATAGGAGCCAAATGGGGCAACTAGTCTGTCAGATCTGATCTTTGAGGATGCCTTTATAAGGGTCCATTTCAAGAGCATTAATTATGATAAAACCAATTCACATTATAGATTCCAAGCATGAAAGTACTTTACAAATTCAATAATTAATTTACTAAAATGAATCTCTTTTCCAGGATGGATGAATAATTGCTCACTTAAATCACTGTGATGAAACTAAGGTGACTTATTTTTTGTAAAGTATTTTCCTTTCTTTTTTTTTATTAAAGGTATTATTAATGATAAGAAAATGTACTCTGTGAGAAATAAACTCTTAGAATGCATGACCTTAGCTGATGACTATTTCAGGTCAGACATTTAAAGTATATGCAGCAATGCCCTGGGCAAATGAAAGCTTCTCTCTGTCTGACTCTAATTGCATAGCAAGAGAAGGATAATGGAGATAACTGATAATTTTTTTCAGTTTTTCTAGATTATTATGTGTATCAAGACCTTTTACTATAAAATTATGAAGTAATGGAAGTGACCTTTAATACTTTTCTTCTTTCCAATTGGGTAGCCCTAGATTTTCTTCTTCTTTTGCCTTATTCTATGTTCTCAGCTCTTTCCATTTCTCTATGGTTACCAGGATCCTTCACTAAATCTGCACAGTCTCACCTTCTTGAAATCGCATGCTAGGTTTGAACTCAGGAAGACCTGAGTTTGAATACCACCTCAGTGGCTTATTAGCCATGTAAATTTGGAAAAATTATTTAACACAATCTTTCTGAGTTTCAATCTCCTCATCTATAAAATGAACTCAGTGAATCCCAAGGTCCCTTCTAGCTCTCTGTCTTTGACCTATTATTTTAGCTTCCAGACCTAGTTCTTCATTAACTCTTCACCATTTGTAATGTCCTGTGACCTCTCAAGCTCATTCTCCCAGTTGATTTTCAAACATTTATTTATTCATTCACTCACTTTAAAAACATTTACTTTTCTGAATTTTGAGAAAATTATTTCTACTAAAGTAATAAAAAATAACTGGTAAATCTGATTATCATTATTCAATTATCTATTTCTTACCCTTTCTGCAGCATTTGATATTACTGATCACCTCATGGATATTCCTCTCATCTCCTTGGGGTTTCATGGCACTGATCATGGACTGCGCTTGTTCTATCTGATATAATTTCTCTTCCCAGCTACCATATTCCTATTTTAGTTACCTACATACAAAACCTTGGCTTCATTCTTGAATTTTTAATTTCCTTTACCCTCCAAACTCAATTAGTTACTAAGTCTTAACAATTCTAGCTTCATTGTATATCTCCTATCTGTCCTCCTCTCTCCACACACTCAGCTGTCACCTTTGTTCAATGTTTCTCTATTATCTCTAGTATAATATATCTTTTTAGGCCTATTTCCTATTACCCCTTTCAAACTAAATTGGCCCACTTGTGAATCCGCTAAATTGAATTACTTTTCCATGCCTCAGATCCTTGTTTTTTGTTTCTCTCTTCACTTTCACTTCTAATAATCCTTCGCATTCTTCAAGGCTTAGTTCATGTTTAGTTTTCCACAGTTAACTTTTGAACTTTTTTTTTTTCTATTTGTTTACTCAGAATAGAATAAGATTTGGGAGGACAAGGACTATTTTTCATTTTCTCTTTATACCTTCAGCACCTGGTTACTATACTTTAAACATAATAAGCACTTCATGAATGCTAGTTGTATTGTGTCAAAGCTTTTATTATATTTTTTCTTCAGGGACATTTACATTTTAGACAAATGAGTTTTAATGAAAGAATAGCTTAACCCACAGAATTGCAAGCATTGCAGCTCTACCAAGAATGGATATTTAGTGGGTATATGATGCTTTCTTCAACATAGCTCAACAGACCTTTCCCCTGTAGCAAATATTTATTTTATTCCATCCTTTTTCAGTTGGGCAGTTTATCAGGACTCCATTTGGGGTTTTCTTGGCAAAGGTACCGAAGTGCCATGCCACTTGTTTCTCCAGCTCATTTTAAAGGTAAGGAAACTGAGGTACATAGGGTTAAGTGATTTTCCTATGGTCATACAGTAAGTATCTGAGGATCAGTTTTAATTCAGGAAGAGTAGTCTTCCTGATGCAAGACCCAGAACTCTATTCAGTGTACCACCAAACTGCTTATAATAAAGAAAAAAATAGATGAATCGGTCACATTTGAAAATAAATATGTATTTCAACTCTATAATCTAGTTCTTTGTTGAGAGGTGGGAGTCATCAGTGCATGTGGATATTCTTAATGCTCTACTAATGACTCTCAAATAATAGTACCATTTGTCAACCTAATTATACAGCATACCAGTTCAGTATTTCTAAACAAAAGCTGTTAAATATGTTCTAATTTATATATACATCTTAATCACAGGTCTGATCATGTTATTCTTCATTAAATTCTAGTGACTTCCTATATCTTCTAGGATCAAGTAAATTTTTACTTAGCATTTAAAGTTCTTTACAATCTGTTCCCATCCTGCTTTCCAGAATTACTGCACTTTACTTCTCTTTATGCATTCCATGAGGCTAGGTTCAGTAAAACTAAATATCTCTGGGACTTTTTGTGTACTGATTAAATTAGTCAACTAGTATAGTGGTTTTCAAAGTGTTGTCCAGGATCCCTGGGGCTCCCTCAAACCCTTTAAGGGAGTCAAAAATATGGTAGCATTTAATATCTAATTAAATAATGTTAACATTTAATTTCTAATATGGCAAACATCAATAGATATAATTCATGGCAGCAAAAATCTCTTTGGGGCATGCTTAAATTTTTTTAGATTATAAGGGAGTCCTGAGACCCCAAAAGTTTGAAAGCTCCTAAAGCTTTGTATTGGATAAATTTTTCCTTCAAAGAGCCTAAGACCTTAGTGTGTTTGACTTGATCGTATTGTTCTTTTTACCTCTGCTAAAAGAAGTAGGATCTCCCTGAGGAGAACCTACTTTTCTAATTCTTTCTGAAAAACATGAGTTTTTGGAATATTTATGAAGAAAGCACTATGAAAAGGAAAACATTGCTTTAGCACATGCCAGTCTATGACTTTAAATATATTCTATGTTATGTTGAACCTAAAGAATTATACAATAGGATTTTCCTTTTTCTTCTAAAGGGTATCACATCTCCAAATACTGTATTATGTAGCAAGAGTATAATTTTAATATGAAAACTGTAATTTTATTCTATCCTTTTCCTTGGCTTGCCATTCTGGAAGAAGAAACTTGAACATTGATTTTTTTCAGGACTGACAGCTCTGTTTATATCGTAGAAGAGATTTTCTGACTAGTATGTTTTTAATTTTCTTTAGCCACACTTGATAGCTAATGTTAACAAATTCCAAAGCTCAGAGTATAAACCATTATAACCACCTCAGCTGTTTTCCAAATGGAAGCAAGAACCTTAACTAGCATTAATCCACATTTGCTTTTCAGAGACGCATTACATGTAAACATTGTGATGACAGTTCACTATGTAATGTTATTAGTCTCTGAATTAGACTAATTCATCCTTGGTTCCCTGCTTGTCTTAGCATTTCCTGCAAATGCTGAGCTGACATCAAATCTGAGAATATTGTTGAGCTATTCTCCCTTTTAATTAAAACAAAGCTTAGCAAGAAAAAGGAAATGTTTTAGTGGTTTTCTTTTCCTTCAATAATGGTTGAAAAGTTGTCCTTTCTTCACAAAGCTAATACCATTGGCACTTGAAGGCCTGTGTTTGGATATTTGTTCTTTCCAGCAGTGAGATATATTTAAACAGATCCATTCCAACCCTTTCCACTCAGTCTACCCCACACCCACAGGCCTCATATTCTGAGGCTTTAGGACAGAAAATAAGACCCTAGTCCTTATATAGATTGATACTATGACTTTGGTCTCAATCCTACATTCATTTGGAGTTTACTGGCTAGATGCATATATCCTTATATGCCTTAAATCACTCTGGTTCTCATTGATTGGCCAACAATACTCTCAGACCAAGATGTACTTGGTCATATTTTGGAACCAGATTGACTTAGAGTAAATGTAAATAGCAATTATTTCTGTTTTATCCATAAATCCTGAATGTTTTTCACTCCCAGATTTTTATTTATTTATTTACTTTTTGAACCAGGTAAAAGTGACCACTCTTTGTCTCATTTCTTTCTTACCTAGCCTTAATCACTGAGTGGGTGTTGTCTCAGTCTAACTGAGACCTGTTAAAGACCTTAGCTTGGAAAGGTCAAGTCTTCCACTGAAACCAGGGCCCTCTCCAGTTGTCCTGATCCATATCTGGCCAGTTTGACTCCAAAGGAGAAAGTGAGACTGGCAACTTCAAACAGCTCTTCCTCATTTAAATCCAGTGGACTGGAATGTCATGGCATTACCTCAAGAAAGAAGATCAGACAACAAATTTAGTGGGAAAGGAGTCAAGCCTTGGCTAGAAAATTTCTTGAGGAACAGACACAAGTTAATTTTTTTCCAAAGCTCAGGAAGCACAGTAAGGTACTAAAACTATGTCAGGAGAAAACAAAATTATCATATTGCCCTTCAAATTCTCTGTTTGTTTTTTCACAATCTTGTACTTTCTTACCTTTCTAATCATCACAAATTCTTCTGTCATTTAGTCTACAATCTAGTTCTCTCTCTTTCATTTTGAGCTAAGATCTCATCCAGCTTCCAAAGAGTTCATTCACTTTTGTCTTTTATTTGGTATATCCTAATCTGTATAAATTCTTTTTTTTTGCTTCAATGAATGGGTTTGCTTGCTTTTCGCTATTTATGATAGTCTTTTGGGTAGACAGTATTTGGTGGAAAGGCATTAATCTGGTGAGGAAATCCTTGCCCTTAACAGTGATCAGGAGGCGCCTCTCCTTCTGAATTCATACTTATATACCTAGACCAGAAATATTTGAGGATTCTAGTATGCTATCCTTTTTTTGTACTTAGGAGCTAGCTGTCTTAGACCTTGTCTGCCCTCAGTGTGCTGGTTTTTGCATGTACAACCTTTTCTGGCATAGTAGAAGGTAAGAGTTTAGGTCATATCTCTCCTTGCCAACAGTAGTGACATCTATATATTTAGACAACACATATGGACACACACACACACACACACACATACACACACAAACACACATATCCTACCTATAAAAAGATATTTTCCCTACTTCCTTATGATAATGCTTGAGACATCTGTGCTTCACTCTAAAAATGTCTGTAGAATTGGGCATGCTTTTTTTTGTTTATTTAATGACCTTCAGGAAACCTCTAGTTTTTGAAACTATTTGACAAATAAAATTTGACAAATAATCATAAAGAGGAAAATTACTGTATGTCGATGGTTAATCTTCGTTAGTTGAGCTAGAATGTTCCAGATGCATTGGATTGAACATTATATTTCCATTGAATCAATCAATTAATTCCATGAAGTTTGCTACTTAAAAATTATAGTGAAGCTTCAGGGAAGAGAAACAATGATTTGAGGTAAATGCATGGTATCTAATATAATTGGAAATAATCTCAGTTACAGTGCTGGATGCAGTTCAGTGAGACAGTTATCTTCCACTGGCTAAGTAGTTTCTATGAATTCCTTCTGTATCACTGATTCCTTTATCTTCATGCAAAATTAACCTAAGTGTCATCAAAATTTCATGGCCTATAAACTAGGCTACTTTAGCTTAGTGTTACAGATATGACATATGGAAGTGTGACCACAAAAGGAAGCAATAAACTATGGTAGAAAATGCGAAAATAGCGGTGCCATGAGGGGGAGGGCAATAGGATATTACTGGTAAACAAAGATTGTGAATAAATATGTCAACAATATATTTGCAAATTAAAATTATATTGCAAAGAATGCTTTTGGACAGGGGTGTTGGTGAGTAGAACCAAGGAACAAAATAAAAAGCTTTACAAACCCATGCAAGGCAAACAAGGAAGCACATCAATGATTACAATGAAAGTTTGGCAAAATACTGGCTGCAGCACTAAGGAAAATGTGGTATCATAACTTAAGTAAAATACACCAAAAGCAGTTTTATTACAACAAGAGGGAGAGAGCTTTACATTAGGAGATACTATTGAATGCATTAAGAAGATTTATCTAGCTTATTTGCATGTTGCTTCAAATCCTTTTGGATTTGAGGTGACAAGTGGAGTATAAATCATAACTAAATGAAAATGTAGGTTTGTTTATACAGCTTTCTCCCAGTGCCAATATGCCACATTTCTGAATGCAGTTAGCATTGGAATGACATGCTGGAGTTTAGTTAAGCGTCATTAAAAGGAAGGGTTTTATATAAAGCCATACCTTATGGATATGTCACGTTCTAGAAGATTGTTTTTGAATGATGGTTCCCTGAGGTAAACAATGGCTATCAATATTATTTTGAATCTTGCAAAACCCCCAAAAACAAACCAAAAAACTCGACTCAATGGCAAGGCAGTTTCAAACGTTTTGCCTCATGTGGTGACTGTTTTCATGACACTTATTTTTGGAGAGGAACTATTTGTAATACAGCATCCTGATGAAGAACACAAATTCATTCATCTTGGTATTTAAGAGGAATAGAATATGGCCTGCTACCTGTTGGCCATTTGAAAATTTTCTATGTAACCTGTTCACTCCATATCTCAAGGGATGAGCTGAGTGATTTGCTGTCCATTTATTAAATATCAAATCCAAGGGATGCAAAAAAAGGTAATTTAAGATAGTTATCTGTCTCTGTCTTTGTATCTGTTTCTCTTTATTCATACACACAGATGCACACATACTTACATACAAAGACATACACATAGATTTTGGTGGCATATACTGTGGAGTAAAATGGTGGTCATATTGTGATATTCCTTAATAGACATTTTTTAACTAATATGCAATTATCACTTGAATTCTTTTCTATTTCTATTAAGATAAAAAAATCATTGAACAGTGAATCTCATGAAGAGGGATATTCAAACCACCTGAATTAATTGAATATGCATCATGGATTTCTTCCTTTGTAATAAATTCAAATTATGGATCTCAAGTTCAATGTCCACCACCTGATGCAGGTTGTTGGAGTAGATGATAAACTCAAAGCTGAAAAATTCCAGGGTTGTTTTTTTTTTTTTTTTAAATCACTTTGTTTCTTGAGCCCAGGGGCATTTTATGAGCTCATCTCAAATCTATGTTTGACCTTTATTTTAAACTTTAAATGCTCTAAAAATGCACAACAGAAAATCTCTGAGTCACTTATGAGTGCTCAGAAGAGAGAGCTGGGGGAAGTTCCAGATGAACCAAAAGATATGAAATGCTAGTGACTGAAATACTCTCTGTGCTCAAGATTCTACCTGAATCTTCACAACTAGATGTAGAAATGAATGACCTTAAGAGGTCCTACAAAGGAGATAAAGTCTCTTTATTACTTGCCTCATAATTCTTTATATGAGAGACATGGAAGTGAGTTTCTTGGTTAGAGGTGAAAGGAGCTGAGGAAAAGGAGTCTGTGGGGTTTAGGCATATGCTTAATCTCTCCAACTCTGAGCTAAAGTAATGGATATCAGAAGACTTAGGTTTTAGATATAGTTCTGCCACCAACTCCATGAATTTCAATAAGACCTTGTTTCCTTAGCCACAAAAATAAGGGGGTTTGAAGATCTTAATTCCTGTTTACAATAGGTTGTTGGCAGGAATCTGATAACTTCAGATCAAAACCACCTGGACAAGGTAAGAAAGGTCAAGAAACTTTTCTATGTTTGTTTTAAAGTGTTGAATAAACTCGGAGTCCCAGAGCACCAACTGGAGTACACAGGTGCAGCAAACAAACAGCTGGATTCTGTAGTTAGCAGCATGAGTTAACAGCAAAAGCCATAAAGAAATGAGGAGCTAAGTTTCAGCAGGAATGAAAAGTAAAGGAAATATTTCAGTGACTTACAATAATTGTGCTATGTTTATTTTTTCAAAGTCAATTAATAATGATATGTGTATATGTCAAAAAGTGGATGGGATGAGGAAATGCTTTTTAACACTTCAGTTATCTGAGAGAAAGGTTTTTCTTGAAAATGAGAGAAATGTTTCAAGATAAAAACAAAGAAAAGTAATCTGAGAAACAAAAGGAGAATTTAATGCTTTTTGAAGAAACTGGGGGGGTGGTGGTGGTTAGAAGATTATGATAGGGCAGCTAGGTGGTGTAGTAGATAAAGCACCAGCCCTGGAGTCATGAATACCTGGGTTCAAATCCAGTCTCAGACTCTTAACAAGTACCTAGCTGTGTGGCCTTGGGCAAGCCACCTAACCCCGTTTGCCTTGCAAAAACCTAAAAAAAAAGATTATGATAGTAATGAAAAAGCTTCTGAACTATTTTTGCTACATCTTAGATTTTATTTTTTTTTCTAGAAATGAGTAAAAACTCCTTCTAGGTGCCGCCATCATCCTATACTCCATAGAATGATTAGGAGCCATAAGATTTTCTAGAACAAATTCATGTACCAATACTGGTTGGGGGAAAAAAATAGATGAGTCCCAAGTGAATGAAAATTCCCTGCCAAGGGAAAGCAAACAGAGTGTTCATAAACAATTGAGTATAAAATCTTTGGGGATTATATTTTTTAGGATTTTATAGAGAATAAAAATCTGCCAACTACTATCTATATCTCATCATTAATGTGGGAACAAATGATATTGCTAGATGGAACTCAGAAAACCTCTCTAGGGACTAAGAATTTTGGGGCAGGAAATTTGAGACTTTTAAGGGCCTTAAGTTTTTTAAATTGCTAATGATTTTAAAAAGGCATTTTTAAATCTTAAATCTTTAATTGCTTTATAAAGAAATTGTGTTTTTTGTTATTTAATGATAGGAATATGACACGAGATGAAGTAAATTTCAGGTTAAAAGGGGTCCGAAATGGAATTTGGTTTTCTTGAATAAATTTTCAAGGTAGAAGAATGATACGGTCCTGACCAGAAATGGAATTCTTCAAATAGGAGTCAGGAAGAACTTATTTGCCTATAGATTTATGGCTTTGAGCAAAATATTTTAAAGCTGAAAATAGAGCTGGAAAAGCCTCATGTGTCTCTTATTGAACTATATCACAGACAGTCAAAATTAAAACAAAGGGAAAAGAATCATATGGAGAGTTAAAATAATTTAGGGGAGACACTATCCTGTAAAAAGAAAGGAAATTTTATATATATATAATTAGATTATCTAAGCATAAATGAACAAAGTATGAGCAAATAAATAATGCAATTGACATCTCAATGCAAGATATTAAATTATCCCATAGTTACACTTCTACTTGATAGATTGATTTCTATGACTGTAATATGGCAAAGGAAGATATACTAATTCACCAGAAAGAGAATTAAGGATAAAAAAGTAGTCAAACAACATGAAATATCAAAAAATCTACTTCTGTCTGGAAAAGAAAAATAAACTAGAAAAGGAAAGCATACTAGAGAACATTTGAGGGAGATATAAAAAGGAGAGCTTGTGATGAGAATATACTATAGCCTGACTGAGGCCTGTTAATAGACTGAAAAACTACCTTGGAAGAAAGATTTGATACTGCTAGGGCATTAAAACTAATTGTTCATTTGCTAGAAGCCTCTCCCTGTTAAAAACATTGTTACTCCAGCACCTAGTGCAGTATTTCACAAATAGTAGGAGCTGACTTGTGTTACATAATATGGGATTTCTGAATTTACTTTGTCAATGACTTCATCCTTTCCAAAGTAGAAGTGTGGTCACAGGAAACTGTTATTCTGAGCCTGGTTTTGACAAATAAAAAGGAGTTAGTCAGCAAAGGGGAAATAGAGAAAACTTTGGAAAGAAGTGATTTACTGAACTATTGAATATGCATTTATTAATATGTACTGAATACAGATCACTGGACTAGACAATGATAATAGATAAGGACAAAAAAGAAACATTTTCTTCTTATAGTAGCTTACAATCTACTGGAATCAGGAAATACTACAACTGAGAGATGACTGACCGGGATGACTGGGGATTTTAATAAATGCAAATGAAGAGGCAACCCATTCAAAGTATGAGGGCCTCCTTATGAAAATTCAGGGAGGCAAGAAATGGAATATTATAGATATACAGGTAGGTCAGTTTGACTAATACACATGGACTTGAAGAAATGGGGAAACCATTATGGAAAGACATATTGGAGTGTTGTTGTAAAGTTATTTGAATGAAAAATAAAGGAGTTTGTATTATTCATTTTAGAGCAAAAAAAACTACTCCACTGGGAAGCAATATGATTAGATTTGTGTTTTAGGAATCAGTTGTTATTTTTGTGGACAATGAACTAAAGAGGGAAGAGACTGTAGGGAGGGTGACCAGTTTGGAGACCATATGCCATGGAGAAAGAATTGATGAGATTTGGTGGTTATTTGGATGAGGCAAAGAAGAGGAAGGAGTTGAGGATTACTCACCCAATTGTGATTCCAGGTAAGTGAAAGGATGCTGGTGTCCTTGGCAGAAATGAAAACATTAGGAAGCAAGGTAGCTTTTTTCCCCCCATCCATATGCACATGCATATTTGTAAGTTACAAAATTTCTTTCCACCCTCCCTTCCCACCCCCTCCCTCAGAGGAGAAAAGTCAGGTTGCATTGTACATAATATATTTTGGATAAAGATATGGACAGATTAGTCATTTTAGGTTTGAGGAATTAGGATTAAGGGAAAGAAATATAAGAGATAATTTTTATAAAGTATTCATTAGATTCTGGAGGTTTGTTTTTTGTTTTGTTTTGTTTTGCTTTTCTTACTCTAGATGGGGGACAACATTATCCTTAGCTGATCTGATATGGTTGTCCTAGCTCGCTGAACAGCTGAGAGGAGCTGCATCCACCAAGGTTGGTCATCTCACAATGTTATTGTTAATGTGTATGTTGGTCTCTTGGTTCTTCTCCCTTCACTCAATTTCAGATACTGTAAGTCATTCCATGCTTCTCTATATGACCATTTATGGTTTCTTATTGAACAATAATATTCCATAGTATCCATGTACCATAATTTGTTTAGCAATCTCTAATTGATTGGCATCCCCTCAATTTCCAATTCTTTGCCACTACAAAAAGAACTGCTACGAATATATTGCAACATATGGGACTTTCCCCAATTTGTATGATTTCTTCTGGATATAGGCCTAGAATTGTAATTTCTGGGTCAAAGGAAATGAATATCTTTATTGCTCTTTGAGCCTAGTTCCATATTGCTCTCCAGAATGGTTGAATCAGTTTACAACTCCACCAGCAATGCATCAATGTCCCAATCCTCCCACAACCACTCCAACATTGATCATTTTCCCTTCTTCTCATCTTGTTCAATCTGATAGCTTTCTAAATTAGCTTTTAGAAAGAGGTAGTAAGGACTTCCATTATTTTCATGAGATTACACAATTTATGATGAATGAGTATGGACACGATGGATATAGTCTAATGTAACATAAATTTCGTAAGTGGATTTAAAAAAGTGAAGAAAAAGTTAAATAGGAAGTCAAAGACTAAGATTATGCAATGGAAGTAGACTAAAAAGAAGAGAATAAACATTTATATAATGCCTGCTGTGCCAGCAGAGTTCTAAGTGCTTTACATATATAAATGGGATAGGACATGGTCCAGAGAAAAAGAATAAAAACACAGTGGTCCTGATGATATAAAATAGGAGAAATTCTCTAAAGAGATGAATGTGATTCAACAAAGAATAAATCAAGCAACTCAGAATTTTAAAACACATATTTGGAAGCTGGAAAGAAGGTAAATAAAGGTAAAATACATGGGACAACTAAGCTATGATGGGCACAAGAGACAGATCAAAGCCCTGAGATTGCTATGACAGGGACAGAATTAAAAAGAGAACTATAGGGGTAGCTAGGTGGCTCAGTGGATAGAGCACTGGCCCTGGAGTCAGGAGTACCTGAGTTCAAATCCGTTCTCAGACACTTATTAATTACCTAGCTGTGTGGTCTTGGGCAAGCCACTTAACACCACTGCCTAGCAAAAACCTAAAAATAAAAAAAAGAGAACTATGTAAATTCCATTTTGATTTTATTTTCCTCTAATGAAGAGAAGGGTCTTTAGGTTAGGAACTCTAAAGGAAGATTATTAATAAAGAACAAAGATTCAGCAGGTAATTGATCTCAAGGTTAGTGATAAGAGAAGACTTTAAGAGTAAAGGTCATTAAGTCTGAACTTTATACATGGGAATACTGAGCCCCCTCTAATGATAGAGATTTTAGCCAATATAAGTCTATAGAATTTAATGGGTTGCAAAGCACTTGATATATTTTTTGTGATGTGAGCCTTTCAGTAACATTGGGAGGTACCATTGTATTTATTTTATTGATATAGTAACTGAGGTTCAGAGGAACTAACAACATATTCATAGTAGTCTTGTTTGGTAAGTTTGGAAGCTGACAAAGTCTAACCCTCTATTTTATCTAATTAACTTAGTTAAGTCATACATTTTCTCACAGCAAATCTTATGCAAAGCTTGTCTTATCTCTTCTTTCTGACTCTCCTACAGGGAGGGCAATGTGAGACTACATAGGTAATCAAATGTGCCTTTTTTCTCCTGTGCCTCATACTCCAGCTTTCTTGCTTGATACTGCCTTTATCTGCTTACTCTTACTGTTTGTTTTTAAATCTTTTAGTGCCTTGAATCAGAGTTGCTTATGATCAGGAACCCATTTTTAACATGCTATGAAACACAATTTACTTCTTTGTCTGATATCTGATAATCACACTTTATAAAATCCTCCATAGTTGTCAAATTATTAATTTTTTATTTTCATTTATTTCATTTATTTTCATTTCTAACTTTTAAAATTCTGTACAGGTGAGTTAGCTTATGGTCACCATTACTTTTGTCTTGCTCTGTCTTCAAATAGATCCTTTTGGTACATTTTTTAAGTGATTAGTTTTTCAGGTTCTCAGAAAAGTCCATGTCTTTCAACATCCAAATTAAGAAGCTGTGTTTCTTCTCAAGTTTTCTCTTTCTTTTTCACAAATGTTCTTTTTCTATATCTATCAGCAACAACAACAAAAATGTCCACAATGTCTTTTATAACTGGATCAGCCACATCAAAATTTTTTAGAGCATACTCTCATATTTTCTCCAACATATATCCCTTAATAAGTAACATTATAATTATTTATTTTTCTGTCATCAAGAATTAATTCTTGGGAGTGTCCTATTGGTATTCAAGCTATTTCTCCTTCAGAATATCAGGTGGTGGGTTCCTAGGTAGTTATTCTTTCGATTCCTTCAAATACATTCTCAATATTTAAGGATGTGTGCAATTATGTCTAGCATTCCTTTCAAAATTTATCATTATCTTTAAGACATAAAAATCACTTTCTCCTAAGGTGGTGTCCATCAGTTCCACCTAAACATTCAGTTCCTTGTTATTGGTTATAATCAAGCCCATAATAACAGTTTTTTTAAAAAAATTTCTATTTTTAAAGACTGAAAATGGCAGTAAGGTAATAATTTGAGTGTCTAGAAAAAGACATTTCAACAGGAGTCCAAATAAATAGTTAGGTCTCTCATAAGTACTCTGCCTTCCTTCTGTGATAACTGATAAATCTCAGAGGTTATCTTGTCCAATCCCCTCATTTTACATGTTATATGGAGCTCAAAACTGGTATATTTGCATGATTCATTGGTGAAGAGAAAGATTACTAAATGTTGCACATCTTAAGGAAAAGTGGATTTGGTAAGAGCTTGAGAGAAAAAAAATATTTTCTGTGCTTTCTTGTTCAAGAGATGACATGTATTTTCAGAATCTCTTTGGAAAGAGATAGACAGAAGATAGAGACAGAGGGTCTTCCCTCTAAAATTTCCTCTCTAGAGACTTCTGAGAATTTCTTTTTGAGTGAGTTTGGGGACTTAACTCTTTTATTTTTTTCAACTGATATTTTATTTTATTTTTCCAGTTACATGTTATGAAAGTTTTTCAACATTCATCCACATGAATATGTATATTTTAAGTAACATAATATTCTTCCACCCTCCCTTCCTGACCCCCACCCCTCAGTGACAAACAGTCAGGTGAATATTGAATATACACATTCATATTAAACACGTATACAGATTAGTTATTTTCAATATGATCAATTAACATTAAGGGAAAAGAAAGAAAACCAAGAGAAAGGAAAGAAATACATAAGAGAAATTTTTTTTAAAAAGTGAATGTAGTGTTTCTTCAGATTGTGAAGATTTTTTGTTTTTTTGTTTTTTGTTTTTCTTTTTCTTCCTCTTTATGAGGATAGCATTGTCCATAGTCCATCTGATAGGGTTGTTCTAGCTCTCTGAACTGCTGAGAGTAACTGCATCCATCAAGGTTGATCAATGCTCTTGTTAATGTATACAGTGTTCTCTTGTTCTGCTCCCTTTGCTCAGCATCAGTTCCTGTAATTCATTTCCTGCTTCAATAGAGTTAGACAATTTATAGTTTCTAAAAGAACAAGCATCCCATAACATTCATATACCATAACTTGCGCAGTCATTCCCCAATTGATGGGTATCCCCTCAGTGTCCAATTCTTTGCCACTACAAGAAGAGCTGCTATGAATATTTTGGAACATGTGGGGCTTTCCCCATTTTTTTAATTTCTTCTGGATATAGGCCTACTATAAGAATTGCTGGGTCAAAGGATATGATCAGTTTTACTGCTCTTTGGGCATAGTTCTATATTGCTCTCCAGAATGGTTGGATCAGTTCACAACTCCACCAACCTCTCCAATATTGATCCTTTTCCCTTTTTGTCATCTTAGCCAATGTGATAAGTGTGAGTTGATACCTCATGGTTGTTTTATTTGCCTTTCTTTAATCAATAATTATTTGAAGCATATATATATATATATATATATATAGAGAGAGAGAGAGAGAGAGAGAGCCTTGATTTCTTCATATGAAAACTGTCTGTTCATATCCTTTGACCATTTATCAATTGAGAAATGATTTTTAACCTTAAAAATTTGATGCAATTCTCTATATATTTTAGAAATGAGACCTTTATCAGAACCCAAAGCTATGAAAATTGCTTCCCAGCTTTCTGTTTTCCTTCTAATTTTGGTAGCATTGTGTTTAGTGTGCAAAAACTTTTTAAATTTAATATAGTCAAAATCATCCATTTTGCAATTTATAATATATTTCTTGCTTGGTCATAAATTTCTCCCTTTTCCATAGATCTGACAGAGTATATTTTGATCTGTTCATTGATCTAAGGTGTTGCATATATGGCTACACCTGTACCCATTTTGACTTTATTTTGGTATAGGGTGTGAGATGTGGGTCTATGCCTAGTTTTTACCATACTATTTTCTAGTTTTCCCAATAATTTTTGTGAAATAGTGACTTCTTACATAGAAGCATTAGTCTTTGGGTTTGTCAAATAGCAGATTACTGTAGTTTACTGTAGTCTTCTACTACTGTTTCTTTTGAACCTATCCTAATCCAATGATCCATTACTATAAGGGACTGCTGTGTGTAGGAGTATTGTAAACTTTCATCACCTGGTGTCCTCAAGCACTGGAGCACTGTTTTACTGGTTGATTGGAGAGTGCCACAGGTGTGGGAGTGGATCAGGGACTGGGGAGGATATTTAAGCATTTGTATTTGGTTTAATAGAATACTGTAGTCAAATTCCAGAACTCTCAGGTCAAAGAAAAAATACTTCAAGCAGCTGGAAAGAGACAGTTCAAATAATATAAAGTCACTATCAGAAATACACAAGATTAAGTGACTTTCTTGTTAAAGGAATAGAGGGCTTGGAATGTGATATTTTGAAAAGGCAAAGGAACTAGGACTAAAAACAAGAATAACCCACGTAACAAAACTGAATCCTTCAGGGGACAAAAAATGGAGATCTTGAAGAACTTGGAGAACTTTCCATCATTGTTTCCTGCCTCTTCAACATTTGCCTGGGTAAGGATTAGCCAGCTGGCAGGAACCTAACACTTCCTGAGCAGCTAGTCTAATAGGAACTTAACACATTACTCTATTTCTTAACAAGTACCAGGCAATTTTGATAAGTGCTACTTTATAGTGTAGTTGTATTAGATTTATAGTAGAATTTAGTAGAGTTTGTAGTATAGTTTAGTAGAGCTAGGTCCTCTTCTTATACATTTTCTTTCTTCATTTCCCATGATATTCTTAACCTTTTATTGCTCCAGATGATTTTTTTGTTACTATTTTTCATAGCTTGGGAAAATAATTATGGTTTGTATATAATTGTATATATTATAATTGTATATATACTAATTGTATAATTTGTATATAATTGTAGTTTTATTGATATGGCCCTGAATAAGTAATTTAATTTAGTTAGAATTGTCATTATTATATTAGCTCAACTAAGCGTGAGTTATTGTCATTTTTCCAGTAGTTTAGATATGACTTTTTTGTAGGAGAAGTACTTTGTAATTGTGTTCATACCCAGTTTTGGAGTTTGCCTTGGGAGGTATATTCCCCAGTATTTCTGTTTCTATCTCTTGCTCTTGGACTTTGTTGTTCATATATAGAAATGTTGATGATTTATGTAGGTTTATTTTATATTCTGCTGAATTTGTTAATTATTTCAAATAGTTTTTTAGATGATTTTCTCAGATTCTGTAAGTATACCATCATATTATCTGTAAAGACTAAAAGCTTTGCTTCCTCATTGCCAATTCTGATTCCTTCAATTTCTTTTTTCTTCTTTTATGGCTAAAGCTAACATTTCTAATATTATATTGAATAGTATTGGTGATAATTGGCATCCTTAATTCCCTCCTGATCTTATTGGAAATGCTCTGTTTATCCCCATTACATATATTTGTTGATGGTTTTTAGATAGATAATACTTATTATTTTAAGAAAACTCCATTTATTCCTATGCTTTCAAATTTTTTAAAATAGGAATGGATGTGGTATTTTAATCAAAGACTTTTTCAGTATCTATTGAAATAATCATATGATTTCTCTTGGTTTTGCTATTGATATGTTCCATTATGTTAAGTGTTTTCATAATATTGAACCATGCCTGCCTACTTGGTATAAATCTATCTGGTCATGGTGTATTACCCTAGTAATAACTTGCTTTGATCTCTTTGATAAGGTTTTATTTAAGATTTTTGCATCAATGTTCATTCAGGAGATAAGTCTATAATTTTCTTTTTCTGTTTTGATTCTTCCTAGTTTATGTATCAGCACCATAATAGTGCCATAAAAGGAATTTGGCAAGACTTCTCATATTTTTCTAAATAGTTTATGTGGAATGGAATTAATTGTTTTCTTAAATGTTTGGTAGATTTCACTTGCAAATCTGTTTGGACCTGGGGACTTTTTCTTTGTGTATTTATTGATGGTTTCTTCAATTTCTTTTTCTGAAATGGAATTAAGTATTTTATTTACTCCTGTTAATCTGGGCAGTTTGTATTTTTGTAAATATTCATCCATTTTTCTCAGATTATTGAATTTATTGGCATATAGTTTGGCAAAGTAACTTTGAATTAGCTCTTTAATTTCCTCCTCATTGGTAGTTAGTTTACCTTTTTTTTCATTTTTGATACTGGTAATTTGGTTATCTTTTTTTCTTTTTTAAAAGATTAATCAAATATTTATCTATTTTATTTTTTTCATAAAATCAGCTTAGTTTTATTTATGAGATCTATGGTTTTCTTGCTTTCAATTTTATTAATCTCTCCATTGATTTTCAGAATGTCTAATTTGATATTTAATTGGGGATCCTTAATTTGTTCTTTTCCTAACTTTTTAGTTACCTGCCCGATTCCTTGATCTCTTTCTCTACTTTGTTTATATAAGTATTTAAAGATTATAAAATTTCGCCTCAAAACTGCCTTGGCTGCATCCCATGAATTTTGGTATGATGATTCATTATTATCATTTTCTTGGATATAATTATTGATTATTTCTAAGATTTACTGTTTAATCCACTCATTCTTTAAAATTAAGTAATTTGATTTCCAATTAATTTCGGGTTTACCTTTCCATGACCCTTTATTAGATGTAATTTTTATTTCTTCATGATCTGAAAAGTGTGCATTTATTACTTCTGTCTTTTTGTATTTAATTATAAGGTTTTTAACACTCTAGTACATTATCAATTTGGTATAGGTGCCATGTACTGCAGAGGAAAAAGCTATATTCTTTTCTATCCCCATTTTTTTCTCCAGAGATCTCTCATATCTAAGTTTTCTAAGATTTTATTCACCTTATTTACTTCCTTCTTTTTTATTTTGTAGTTAGATTTATCTAGCACTGAGAGAGGGAAGTTGAGATCCACCATTATTAAAATTTGGTTTTTCTATGTCTCCTTGTAATTCACTCAGCTTTTCCTCTAGGAATTTGGATGTGTATGTTTAATAATGATATAGTTTCATTATCTATGGTGCCTTTTAAGAAGATTTGGTTCCTTCTTTATACCTTTTAATGAGATCAATTTTTGCTTTTGCTTTACCTGAGATCAGGATCACTACTCTGATTCTTTTTTTTTAACTTCAGCTGAAGCAAAATATATTTTGCTTCATCCTTTTACCTTTACCCTGTGAGTATTTCTCTGCTTCAAATGTTTTTCTTGTAAACAGTATATTGTAGGATTCTGGTTTTTATTCCATTCTGCTTTCTATTTCTGTTTTATGGGAGAGTTCATCTCATTCATATTTACAGTTAATGTTACTAATTCTGTATTATCCTCCATGCTATCTTTTGCCATTTATATATTTTCATTTTACCTTTCTTCTTCATCCTCACCAAAGAGTCCAGGTTCTGGGATAAAAACTATCTTCAATTAATAACTGTTGGAAAAATTGGAAGTTAGTATGGCACAAACTTGGATTAGACCAACACCTCACGCCCTATACCAAGGTAAGACCAAAATGGATACAGTATTTGGACATAAAAAACAATATAAGCAACCTAGGAGAACAAGGAATAGTTTACCTGTCAGTTCTATAGAAAGGGAAAAAGTTTATGACCAAGGAAGAGATAAAGAACATCATTAAAAACAAACTGGATAATTTTGATTACATTAAATTAAAAAGCTTTTACACAAACAAAATCATGGTAACTAACATCAAAAGAAATATAGTAAATTGGGAAACAATTCCTATAATTAGTGTTTCTGATGAAGGACTCATTTCTAAAATATATAGAGAACTGAGTCAAATTTATAAAAAAAACCAAGCCATTCCCCAATTGACAAATCATCTAAAGATAATCAAAGGCAATTTACAGATTAGGAAATCAAAGTGATCCCTAGTCATATGAAAAATTGCTCTAGATCATTACTGATTAAAGAATTGCAAATTAAAGCATCTCTGAGGTACCTCTTCACACCTCTCAGACTAGCCAATATGACCAGAAAGGACAATGATCAATGTTGGAAGGGATGTAGGAAATTTGGGACACTAATGCCTTGTTGGTGAAGTTGTGAATTGATCCAGCCTTTCTGGAGAGCAATTTGAAATTATGCCCGAAGTGCAATAAAAACGTGCATGCTCTATGATTCAACACCACTACTTGGTCTATACCCTGAAGAGATCATGGAAAAGAGTGAAAACATCACTTTCACAAAAATATTCATAGCAACTCTATTTGTGGTGGCAAAGAATTGGAAATTGAAGGGATGCGAAGGGATGTCCATCAATTGGGGAATAGCCAAACGAGTTGTGGTATATATATATATATATATATATATATATATATATATATATATATATATATATATATATATATGTATATATATGTATATATACATTCCAATATCTTCAATGTATATATATATGTGTGTGTGTGTGTGTGTGTGTGTGTGTGTGTGTGTGTGTGTGTTAATGAACACTATTTCAGAGAAGCCTGAATAAACTTGCATAAACTGATGCTGAGCATGGTGAGCAGAACCAGAAGAACATTATACACCCTACACCCTAACAGCAACCATGGGGGTGATGATAAACTTTAATGGACATATTTATTCCATTAGTGCAATAATCAGAGACAATTTTAGGGTATCTACAATGGAGAATACCATCTGTATCCGGAAAAAAGAGCTGTGGAGTTTAAACTATGACCAAAGTCTATTACCTTCAATTTAAAAAAAATGTTGTCTTATGTTCCACATAATTTCGCAATCTCTACTATTTTACTTTTTCCTCAAGGATATGTCTTTTTCTCTCTCCACACATTCAGTTTTGATCAGTGCACAGTATGGAAACAACAAAAAGATTTTCAGATTGCTTTCTGGAGGAGGGGAAGAGGGAGAGGGGGAAAAAAGGACAAAATTCAAAACCTTACAAAAAATGATAGGTAGAAACCATTATTTTAAATAATTGTAAAACAAATAACATATTTGTATAATAAAAATTATAACAAATTGATTGCTTAATTGATAAGCAGCATTATCTTATAGTCACTAAGCACCCTCCCCACTTCTGTCTCTGTAGAAATACACTTCTTAGAAATCATGAATTATATCAAATTATACTCATTTTACACCTTACCCCCCTTTTCATGTACCCTCCAAGGACACACTATTCTCATGTGCCAAAATATCATCCAAAGTTTAATCATTTCATGAACAATTTGTACCTGGCTCCCCAAGTATTCTTTTTCCCATACTTCCTCCCTGCCCCCCAGCTCTCCAACTAGGATATTTAACCCCATGCTAACTAAAATATGGATTAAGTCTAACCCTTCAAAAATATGTTCTCTCCCTCTGCCCCTAGAGTCATTTCTGATTTAATTAACTATAGAATCTCTAAGTTCTCTAAGTACCAGGACACTGAAGGTCTCTTTTAAGAACTTGCCAATTAATTACAAGGTATGAGAGACACTGTCTCAGGATTGCCCAGCATAGACTGCCCTCATCAGAAAAAAAAGTGCTAAGCTTTGTGAACAAAGTAGATCAAAGAAACTGAGACACATAAGTTTAAAGACTCTTGGTTTTCATCTGGGCTTGTCCCAAACATAGTGATATCTTCTTTGTCCTCTTCAATGAAAAGACACGAACCAAAAATAACCATATCTTTTTGAATCCAATATTTTCAATTAAATTCAACTCTTCAACTTTCCTGAGAAAATACAATTCTCAAGAGTTGAGAGTGTTATATCTTTCCTTATATGGTATTTTACAATTTGATGGTCTTGACTAACACTTGTTTTGTTTTTGTGCTTTTTTTCCATTCTTTTTTCGTTTACCTTTTTATCTTAAATCATGTGTTTAGAGATTGAATTCTCTGTTCAATTCTGGCCTTTTTATGAGGAAATTTTGGAAGTCCTCTATAGTATTGTTTTTTATTTCTAAGTCCTGTAACCATTGGGATCTTCTTTCGGTAAAGGGTGTTAAGTGTTGGTGTAATCTAAGTTTCTTCCATACTAACTTCCAATTATCCCAGCAGATTTTATCGAAGAGGGAGTTTTTATCCCAATAGCTGGACTCTTTGGATTTATCAAACAGCAGCTTACTATAATCATCTCCTTCTTTTACACCTAGTCTATTCCACTGGTCCACCACTCAATTTCTTAGCCAATACCAAACAGTTTTGATGACTGATGTTTTTTAATATAATTTTGGATCAGGTAGGGCTAAGCTACCTTCTTTTGCACTTTCTTTTCATTAAGATGCTAGAAATTCTTGACTTTTTTTCTCCATATGAATTTACTTACACTTTTTCCTAACCCATTAAAGTAATTTTCTAGAATTTTGATTGGTAGGGCACTAAACAGATAGTTTAGTTATGGTAGAATTTTCATTTTTATTATATTAGCTCTACCTATGCATGAACAGTTGATATGTGCCCAGTTATTTAAATCTGATTTAATTTGTGTGAGAAGTGTTTTATAATTGTTTTCCAAAAGATTCTGAGTCTGTCTTGGCAAATAGACTCACAAGTATTTTGTATTGTCTGAGGTTACTTTGAATGGGATTTCTCCTACCAGCTCTTCCTGCTGTATCTTGCTAGTCACATATAGAAAAGTTGAGGATTTATGAGGGTTTATTTTATAACCTGCAACTTTGCTAAAATTGCTAAATGTTTCCAGTAGTTTTTAGAATGATTTCTTGGGCTTCTCTAGGTAGACCATCATGTCATCTGCAAAGAGTGAGAGTTTTGTCTCTTCCTTCCCAATTCTAATTCCTCCAATTTCTTTTTCTAATTGCTGACACTAACATTTATAATATGATATTGAATAGTAGTGGTGATAATGGGCACCCTTCTTTCGCTCCTGATCTTATTGGGAATGCCATTGAATATAATGCTTGTTGATGGTTTCAGATAGATACTGCTAATTATTCTAAGGAACAGTCCATTTATCCCTGAACTCTCTAGTGTTTTTAGTAGGAATGGATGCTGTATTTTGTCAAAAGCTTTTTCAGCATCTATTGATATGATCATATAATTTCTGATAGGTTTGTTGTTGATATAATTGAGTATACTAACAGTTTTCCTAATATTGAGCCAACTCTGCATTCCTGGAATAAATACTACTTGATCATAATGTATTATCCTAGTGATAACTTGTTGTAATAATTTTGCTAAGATTGTATTTAAGATTTTTGCACCTATATTCACCAGGGAAATAGGTCTACAATTTTCTTTCTCTGTTTTAACTCTTCCTGGTTTATGTATTAGCACCATATTGGGTACATAGAAAGAGCTAGGCAGAGTTCCATCTTCACCTATTTTTCCAAAGAATTTATGTAGAATTGGAACTAATTGTTCCTTAAATGTTTGATAGAATTCACTTGTGAATCCATCAGGCCCTGAAGATTTGTTCTTAGGGAATTCAATGATGGCTTGTTGAATTTCTTTTTCTGAGATAGTGTTGTTTATGTATTTAATCTCTTCTTCATTTAGCCTGTGAAACTTACAATTTATATTTTTGTAAATATTCATCCATTTCACTTAGATTATCAAATTTATTAGCATAGAGTTGGGCAAAATAATTTCAAATTATTTCTTTAATTTTCTCCTCATTGGTAGTGAGTTCACCTTTTTTCCTTTATGATACAAGCAATTTGGTTTTATTCTTCCCTTTTTAAAAATTAAATTGAACAGAAGTTTATCAATTTTGTTGGTTTTTTCATAATACCAACTTTTGGTTTTTTTTATTATTTGAATAGTTTTTTTTGTTTTTGATTTTATTAATTTCTCCTTTAATTTTTAGAATTTCTAACTTGGTATTTAATTGGGGATTTTTGATTTGTTTTTTCTCTAATTTTTTTAGTTGCATGTTTAGTTCATTGATTTCCTCTTTCTTCAATTTATTCATGTAATCATTTAAAGCTATAATATGTCCCCTGAGAGTCGCTTTGAATGAATCCCATGGGTTTTGGTATGTTGTTTCATTATTATCATTATCTAGGATAAAATGGTTAATTCTTTCTATAATTAGATTTTTGGTTCACTCATTTTTTAAAATGAGGTTATTCAGTTTCCAATTTGTTCTGGGTCTATCTCTCCTTGGCCCAATATTGCACATGACTTTTATTGCATTGTGATCTGAGAAAGATGTAGTCATTATTTCTGCCTTTCTGCAGTTGATCATTAGGTTTTTATGTCCCAGTACATGGTCAGTTTTTGTATAAGTTCCATGTACTGCAGAGAAAAGGTATATTTCTTTCTATCCCCATTCAGTTTCCTCCATAAGTCTACCATATCTAATTTTTCTAACAATCTATTTACCTCCCTAATTTCTTTCTTGTTTGTTTTATGATTCGATTTATCTAGATCTGATAGCGGGAGGTCGAGGTCTCCCACTAGTAGAATTTTGCTGTCTATGTCTTCCTGTAGTTCTTTCAGCTTCTCCTCTAAGAATTTGTATGCTGTAGCACTGGGTGTATATATATATTCAGTACTGAAATAACTTTATTGTCTATAGTACCTTTTAGGAGGATAAAGTTTCCTTCCTTATCTCTTTTAATGCTATCTATTTTTGCTGCTGCTTTGTCTGAGATAAGGATTGCTACCTCTGCTTTTTTTTTACTTCAGCTGAAGTAAAATATATTTTGCTCCAACTTTTTACCTTTACTCTATATGTATCTCTATGCTTCAAATTAGTTTCTTGTAAGCAGCATATTGTAGGATTCTGGTTTTTAATCCACTCTGCTATCCTGCTTACATTTTAAGGGAGAGTTCATCCCATTCACATTCAAAGTCATGATTACTAATTCTTTATTGCCCTCCGGGCTATCTTCCCTCTCTTTGTATTTTACCCCTTCCCCCCCCCCATCCATATTCCCCAGTATTTCGTTTCTGAATACCACCCTCTTCAGTTTGTTTGTCCTCCTATATCACCCCTCCCCTTTCTTTCCCCTTTCCCTTTTTCCCTTTTCCCTTCCCTTCCTTTTATTAGTTCCCCCTTTCCCCCCACTCCCCTTCTCTTTCTCTGTCCCCCCTCCCCTTTCACCCTTTTAATATTTGAAAGGTTAGATGTTTTATAAGTTAACTTAGTATGTGTAGGTTGACTTTAAGCCTGATGAGCTGAAGTCTGATGAGAAGAAGCTTCAGGTGTTTCTCATCTGCTCCCTTCTTCCCCTCTATTACCATAGGTATCTTGTACTTCTTAGTGTAATGAGAATTACCCCATTCAATCCCCTACCCCCTCCCATCTCTTTCCTGTCCCGCTTTTTAAGGAGGTAGTGTTTTTTAGATCATTCTATCTGAGTCATAGAAAATTCTGAGTGTCTGTCACTTCTAGTTAAGTATTTTCTATCTAATAGAGTTAAAATTCTTGAGAGTTATTAGAGTCTTTCTCTCAAGTAGGGTTAAAGCCAGTTACATCCCATTAGGTAGCAGTCTCATGGATAGGTCATGAATGTCCATCATTTCTGGCTAGGTATATTCTCTCTGTTAGAGTTACAATTCTCAAGATTTATGAGAATCTTTTTCCCCATGCTGGTATATAGCCAATTTCAACTTACTGGATAGCATTTTTTTTCCTTTTACCGCCCCCTCCTCATTTTTTAGCCTTTTCATGTGTCTTTTGAACCTCCTGTTTGATGTCCAAGTCCAAATTTTCTATTTAGCTCTGGTCTTTTCATCAGCAATTTTTGGAATTCTTCCATTTCATTAAATGTCCATCTTTTTCCCTCGAAGAGAAGGCTTAGCTATGTGGGATAGTAGATTCTTGGCTGCATTCCAAGCTCCCTTGCTCTTTGAAATATCTCATTCCAGGCCCTTCGATCCCTTTATGTTGATGCATCCAGGTCCTGCATGATCCTTACTGTGGCTCCTTGATATTTAAATTGTTTCTTCTGGATGCTTGGAGCATTTTCTCTTTTATCTGCTAGTTCTGGAATTTGGCCACAACATTCCTTGGTGTTTTCATTTTAGGATCTTTTTTTCTGGTGGGGATCGATGTACTTTTTCAATAACTACTTTGCCCTCTGATTCCATGATATAAGGGCAGTTTTCCATCACTATATCCTGTAATATTAAGTCCAGGCTTTTTTTCTCTTCAATGTTTTCAGGAAGTCCTATAATTTTCAGGTTGCCCTTCCTTGATCTATTCTCGAGGTAAGTGGTTTTGTTCATGAGGTATTTTACATTTTCTTCTATTTTTTTCTATTTTTTGATTTTGTTTAACTGACTCTTGCTGTCTCATGGAGTCATTTGTTTCTGTAGACTCCATTCTTTTTTGGGGGGGGAGGAGTTTTCTTCATTAACCTTTTGCAACTCCTTTTCCAATTGGTCAGTTCTACTTTTGAAAGAGCTTTCCATTTGACCAACTGAGGTTTTGAGAGAATTATTTTCTTTTTTCCTTTGCCCAATTGAGGATCTGAGCGAATTATTCTCATTTTTGTATTTGTCCAATTGATGATGTGAGAGATTTATTCTCATTTTGTAATTGTCCAATTGATGATCTGAGAGATTTATTCTCCTTTAGTATTTGTCCAATTGTACTTTCTAAGGATTTGTTTTCTTGTTGCAAGGTATTAATTGTCTCTCCCAAATTTTTAAGCTCCTTTCTTATTTCTTCAAGGAAATCTTTCTGGGCTGAAGACCAGATCATATTCTCCTCAGAGTTTCTAGGTCTCTCTGAGTTCGGGTCTTTCCCTTCCAAGAATTTTTCTATGGATCCTCCTTTCCGCTGACCCTTCTTCATTTTGCTAAGACCTTGAGTAGGGGATGGGCTGGTTCACAGGGGCTTGGGATCACTAAAGGCTTTACTCACTGAATGCAAATTCTCTGGCTGGCCAGTAGGAGGTGCTGTTTGTGTTCTCTGGAGTGTCTGTGACCTTGATTGAGGCCTTCTCCCTTTGCTTGAAGGGAGGAGTTGGAGCTATTGAAGTCTTTTTCCTTCAGTAGCTGGTACTCTTTACCCTGGCCTGAGGTCATTCCTTTCTGGATTGTCAGAGGGGCTGGTTCTTCTGCTCACACACCTGGGCCTGAGGCAATTGTTTGTTCCGGGAAGAGACCTCAGCTGTAATGGAGGTATGGACTCTGAATTCCTCAGAGCAGAGGAGCCCAGGGATGGTGTCTGAAGCTCTCCTGCACCGGACTCTCCTCCCCCAGCCCTGTTGGCAAGCTCCAGAGGGACAGCACCAACACCAGTGCCTCTGCTCCCTAGTTAACTCAAGCCCCTGTCATTTAGCCCCACCACTGATCCAGCAAGTCCAGCTCTCGGGTCCTCAGACTCCCAGCTTCAATTCAGCTACTAATCTGGCTGATCCAGGGCTGATCCTCCCTCTGAGCCCAGACTCACCTGCTGGAATTCGTCCAATGCTGCTGCTGGAGACAAATCCTGAGGTAGATGTTCTTACCCCTGGCTTTTCTTTCTGGGTTTTCTGGGTCAGCTTTCTGTTAAGAGGTTTATTTCATGGGGAAAGACAAGGAGACTTTAGAACTGTGCCTGTCTTCTCTCCGCCATCTTGGCCGGAAGAAAAACCAGCACTATTTTCAAACTTCAGGAATAATTAAGAAAAAAAAGTTAATATTGGAGTTAGGATTAAAAATGTGCTTATTAATCATTGGTCTATTGTCTATAACCTCAATAAATATTAGACATGTCAGTAGCTGGATACTCCAAATATATTCTAGAATTTTCAGTCTTTTGATAGAATGTCCAGATTAGTTTTGATATGATCTTTAGTCTATTATACAATCTTAAACAGTTAGTTAATCATCGTTGCTCATTGTAGGATTTAGAACAAAACAATAAGAGCAAGCCTTAGATTTCTTTTTTTATTGGGATGGTTTTAGAATAAAAGAGAGAGGAAAGCATTTTCTTTTCCTTTTCTAGCTAATCTCTCTCTCTCTCTTTCTCTCTTTCTCTCTCCTTTTCTTTTTCTTTTTTTCTTTTCTTTCTGCAGTTTGGGTTAAGTGACTTGCTCACAAATGTCTGAGGTTAGATATGAATTCAGGGCATCCTGACGTTAGACTTTTCTGCTGAATTTCACAAGATGCAGAGAGAATGAATTTGTACCTTTGATATGACCTAAACCAAGTTTATTTTGCAAATTATGAAAATGAGACTCAGAGTGGTAGTTTGCCTCAGGTTATTTATATAGTAAGTGCAAGAGCCTATATTCAAACCCAGCTCTTCTTCCTCCAAAACCAATGCTCTTTCAACTACTCAACATGCTAGTTTTCTTCTGGGTATTGAGAATGAATTTGCAGTGAAACCAAAATCTATCTTTCTAATATTTCTTCTTCCCAGATGAACCAAAAGCAATTTAGTATTTTTATTCTACTTCATTTTATTTTTCTGATTCTGTTTTTAGACTTTAATAACTTTTCCTTCACTATCATTCAATAGCACTGCTACATGATATTCTACCAACTAACTCAAATTCTCTGTAGAAATTTATCATGACCTCCCTTCTCGTTCAACTCCCCCACTCCTCCTTTTCTACTTGTTGTTTTTACTTGTTGTCCTTTGCTATTGTATTGTGATTTCCATTTTTTTTTTTTTTTTAACAAGGCAATTGGGTTAAGTGACTTGCCCAAGGTCACATAAATAGGTAATCATTTACTGTCTGAGGCCCCTCAAGTCCTCCTGACTCCAGGGCTGGTGATGCACTATCCACTGCCCCACTTAGCTGCCCCATCATTGTATTGTGATTTCTATAGTCAAGATGGGAAAATAATATGAAGATACTTTAGTTTCAGAGTTGATTTTGTCATAGAATGATGAGTCTCTGGATCAAAGTGAATTTGAATTTGAATACAGACTGAAAATGAGGATACGGTTTCTTTGTTAGTTTTTAATAAAGTGTTCGCTCAGTAATGAACAAAAGTAAAATCTCATTCTCAGTTGTCTTTAGATTACCCTGGGACTTAGTTTAAGTTTGAGTTGGTTGGTAGAACACCATGTGGTGGTGCTATGGAATGATTATGGGAAACTTCAAATCACTTAAGTCTAATTGCAGAAATAAAGAAAAGAAAAAAAGAAAGGGGGAGGGAAGGAAGGAGGAAGGAAGGAAGGAAGGAAGAAGAAATAAAGAACGATTCTTATACCTTAATTTCCACTTGTTTTTAAATGTTGGCCTTTACAATCGTGTTATTAGCTACTTGAGCTCAGTGACTATCTTAAACATATTTGGTTAAAAAAACATGTTATAAATGTACAGGCTTTCCACAGTCCAGGGCTTGTCTAATGCAACGATGAAGTAAATGATTGAAGTAGATGATAGTTTGAAGTGATCCTTGAAAAGACAAAAAAATATTTTTGAACTAAGCACAACTTGAGGCTGGATTGTATAAGTCAATTTTCCAAGGTCATACAAGAAATTAACAATGCTTTTGAGAATAAAAGCCAATCTATCACTACTGGGACTTGATACCATAGATTTAGAGTTTAAGGAGTCCTAGAGTCAATATAATGCAGCTCTCTCAAGGTGAGATTTGTGAGGCATGGAAAGGTTAAATTACTTTTACAATATCACATAGATTATAAAAAAGTATGATTTTTAAACCTAGACCTTTAAAAATAAACACATGTATACATACATATGTTTTATGTGCCTACACATACTATATCTGCATACATATACTCACATATATGTGTTCAAATCTAGCATCAGACATTTATTGATTGTATAATTCTCAGGTGTAATTTAATCTCTCTAAGCCTCAGTTTCCTCAACTGTAAGATTAAGATAATAATTAGAGATATTGAATCTAGACTTAGAGTCTAGCCCCTCCCTCTCATATTATATGAGAAAACTGAGGCAAATCACGAATGAAATGTCTTGCCTTGAGTCACCCAGGTAGTAAGAGCCCAAAGTCAAAATCTGAATTCATCCATTGATTCCATGTCCAGAACTTCAGGTTTCATGCTCTTTCCAATGCAATATATTTTTTTTCTCTATGTATCTGCCTCAGAGTCCCAAGTTTTTACCATTTAAGGCTAATTTTTTGGGTTCACATCTTTATGATTCTCTTTCAAAATGTTAACATATTCTCTTTCAAAATGTAACAATATAGGAAAAGAATTCATACTAAGTTTTTATCGATGTATAGCTTTCATCTTGACAAGCAAGAAGTGATAGAATATGTGGTGTGGAGGATTGATGTATGATAGTGAGGAGATTTCTTTGACAAAGCACTTTTCAGCTTGAACTATTTTTCTCTTCAGTATTCCTTTAAGGTAGATATGATAAATTCTTTTATCTCCAACAAATTTCCAGTGTATTGTAAAGTTTATCCTCTTCATAACTCTGTGAGGCAGTTAGTAAACCTATTATTATTATTATTATTATTATTATTATTATTATTATTATTAGTAGTAGTAGTAGTAGTAGTAGTAGTAGTAGTAGTAGTAGTAGTAGTAGTAGTACCCTTTTTACAAAGGGGAAAACTGAGATTTTCAGAGTCTATTCAGCAAGGTAATGATAACCTTACAGCAATTAAGTGTGTTAGGGCTGAAACTTGAAATTAAAAGTTCCAATTCCAAGTCTAGTGCTATTTCCCACAATGCCTCTTTCAATAGGCAATGGGGAGTAGGAAGGAATCTGTGAGGTATTAAAAAAAAAACTACCTTTGTTTGTTTTACAATTTTTCCTAATATCAATCCTCCCAAACTCTAAATACATCATTGATGCCTTCTAATTTCTATTTATATAAACATCTTTTCTTTCCACCACATTCATTAGACATCATTTCTGGGCTTTGTCGATCAACTGAAAAGAGCATCCTTCAATTCCTTTCCTAAACTTCTCAAAACATTTTAGCCTAATCACTTAATCTCTTTCCTCCCCTCCCCTCCCTTCCCTTCCCCTCCCTTCCCCTCCCCTCCCCTCCCCTCCCTTCCCTCCCCTCCCCTTCCCTTCCCTTTCTGAGGAAGAACAAGTTCTTATTGTTTCCTAATACTGATCTTTTAACCTGCACCCTTGAACTCATCCATTCTCTATCTTTTTTATGCTTAGTCTCTCTCTTCACTGACCTCTTTCCATCTACCCACAAGCATGCATATATAACTTTCTAATTCTAAAACTTCTTCCATCACCTTTTCTTCTCCATCCAGCTGATATCTTTTGTCTCCTTTTTCCTTCACTGCTAAAATTCTTGTTATAACTTTGAAGTGTACAAACTAATATTTCAACTTTTTTCACTTCCCACCCTATACCAGCAACTTTTGGTCTAATTTACTTCCCCCTTGACTCCACTGGTATTGTTCGTTCAAGCTAATTAAAAATCTCCTAATCAATGAATATAAATTGCCTTAAAGTTTTCATTCTCTTTTACTTGGGACATTAGACAATTAGACAAAATCTACATATTTCCTTGATTCTCTTTCTTGTCTAATCAGTCCTGAATATCTTTCTGATGCTTAGGTATTCCCACTTATGTCTCAAGTATCTTTCTTAGGCTTTCTTCTCTTCCCTCACTATGTGTTCTCCCTTGGGAATCTTATTTATTTCCATGGCTGTATTGAGATTAAACCATTCAGATGACTCTAAAATCTTCATCATGAGTCCTGGTCCTTTCCTATGATACTTGAATCTATACATTCTATTGCCTAAAGGCATTTCTACTTGAACAATTCCATAAACTCAACACATTAAAAACAGCTTACTTTCTTACCTGTTAATAATCCTTCCCTTCTGACTATTTTTAGTCTAGGATATTAATATTGGCTCCTTTGTCCAAATCTATAAATTAGATATAATATCTGGTGTTTCCCACTCTTTCACTTTTCTCATCCAATGAGTTACCAAGTCTTATTCATTCTACCTCTCGGTATCTCTAAATCGGGGTACATATGTGTTCAAGGAAGATTAGTACCTCCCTGATTTGAGGACTGCTGAGCCCTTGTTGGGTTGGCTTTCTACCTCTGATGTCCACCTGAGTCACCCAATTCTCACCTGTGGCTCCAAAAAAGTATAGCATGCACAATGGCCACACCTTGGTAAATCATTTCAGCAGGTGGACTGAACCAGGTTGAAGGTAACTGAGGAAATCTCAAACTCATTGGTGAGATAGAGTTGTTTTTCTCTACCCCAAGCATATGAAGACTTCCATTGGTTTAATGGGCAGATGAGAATACTTAGTTCCAATGACCATGAAGGCAACTGAGGCAGGTCTTTAGGAACACTTAGAGCTTGGTTAGTCATTAAAGAAAGCACAATTTTCCACTGCATCTAGAACCATCTCCAATTGTGATGATTTTATCTCCCCACCAGATCATGGTGACTTTGGAAGAGATATAGAACTTCCTCACTTAAATTCAATTTATGGATGAATCAAAAGACATCATCCATGCCATATCTCAAAGTCCTGTGGTGTCAGACAAGTAACAAAGGAGCAGATTAAAATGCACTGGAAGCTGTAGTCACAGCCCTGCACACAGGAGACTCAGGCCATAGGATTATTTCTCAAATGAAAGCAGCGGTGGGATTTGGCAACCCCTGAGTGTCTTAACAGTTCCTTTAAGGGTCACATTGCTCATCTCCTGTGTGAGGAAGGGGGCTAGAAAAGGTGCCCCAAAATTTGTCTGCTCACCCAACTCTGATCTGATTATAGCAGCTGACATGGAGCCACCCTGTGGTTGAAACACAAAAAAAATCTACAAAAATTTTTTTCAAAGAAGTTTCCACACACCATGGGAGCATGGAATGTGCACACACCCACAGATAACACAAGATCTAGTAGACCTTAAAGAGAAGCAGCTCTTCTTGCAAGAGAACCCAACAGGTTTCATATCCAAAAAGAAGCCCTGAGTGAAACAAGACTGTCAAATAAATATCAGCTTATTGAAGTTGGATCTGGATACACATATTTCTGGAGTGGGCCCAATGTAGCTGGGGTAGGTTTTGCAATCAAAACTAATCAAGTCAACAAGTTTGAATACTTACCAAAAAGAATGATAGACAGTCTCATGACAATTAGATTGCCACTTGCAGAAAAACAGTCACCCCACTATTAGTGTCTATGCTTACACCATGATGAACCCTGATGAAGTCAAAGAAAATTTTTATGAAGACCTAGAGACCCTTATCATCATTTTACCAAAAATGGACAAACTTATAATTCTGAGTAATTTTAATGCTACAATAGGCTCAGGCTACTAGACATGACAGGGAAAATGGAAGCAGCAACAGCATTGAGCACCTACTATGGAAGACTTGTGCATCTCATGACCTTCTTATCACAAATGTTATCTTCCCTTTACCTAAATGCAATACAAATTCCTGGATGCTTCTTACAGCAGGCATAGGCATCTAATTGACTATGTGAGTGTAAGGAGAAGAGACAGATAGGATGTGAGAGTGACAAAGGCAATGTGTGGTGCAGAGTGATGGCCTGATCACAGACTCATCCTTTCTAAGCTAAGTATACACATTTAACCAAAATGGTGGCTCCAAGTCAAAATAACTGACAGAAGAATTAATGTCAAGAGATTAATGTGTCTCTCTGAGGGAGAACAGTTTGTTGCTAACTTGGAGGGAAAGCTGAACCAATATACAGTTGGCATCAGTGGAGCAAAAAATGTGGACAAATTTCAGAGATTTGATGTACAGAACTTCATTTGTTTATCTGGGTCATAATATTTACAAACATCAAGACTGGTTTGATGAAAATGATGGGGAAATACAGAAGCTGCTAAATGAAAAACAAAACTCCACAGGATTTGTCAGCAGGATAGCTCATCCATTTCTAAGAAAGTAACATTTAATTCCATCAAAAGTAAGGTCCAAGTGAAGTGTGGAGAGATGCAGGACTCTTGGCTCAGTAAGAAGGAAGAGGAAATTCAGTTTTATGCAGTGTTTTTATCATGCCTGAAGGCTATTTATGGGCCAAAGACCTATGGTGCACCTCAACTACCCAGTGCTGATGGAGCTATCTTGATTAATTATAGGGACATGATCATGGAGAGGTGGGCTGAACATTTCCATAGTATTCTTTTTTTAAAAAAATATTTATTTTAGGCAATGTGGTTAAATGACTTGCCCAAGGCCAAACAGCTAGACAATTATTAAGTGTCGCATTTGAACTCAGGTTTTCCTGGCTTCAGGACTGGTGCTCTATCCATAACATCACCTTGCTGCCCCAATAGTATTTTTTAAAATTTATTTTTTTTACTTTGAATTTTACAATTTTCCCCCCTAATCTCACTTCCTTCCCCCGCCCCCACAGAAGGCAGTCTATTAGTCTTTACATTGTTTCCATGGAAGACATTGATCTAAGTTGAATGTGATGAGAGAGAAATCATATCCTTAAGGAAAAAAAAATAAAGTATAAGGGATAGCAAAATTGCACAATAACTTTTTTTTTAAATTAAAGGTAACAGTTTTGTACAAACTCCACAATTCTTTCTCTGGATACAGAAGGTATTCTCCATCACAGATAGCCAAAAATTGTCCCTGATTGTGGCACTGATGGAATGAGCAAGTCCATCAAGGTTGAGTATTAACCCCATGTTGCTGTTAGAGTGTACAGTGTTTTTCTGGTTCTGCTCATCTTTCTCAGCATCAGAAGCAAATCCTTCTATGCTTTCCTGATTCCCCATCCCTCCTGGTTTCTAATAGAACAATAGTGTTCCATGACATACATATACCACAGTTTGTTAAGCCATTCCCTAATTGATGGACACTCATTCAATTTCCAATTCTTTGCCACCACAAACAGGGCTGCTATGAATATTTTTGTGCAAGTGATGTTTATTCCCTTTTTCATAATTTCTTCATTGTATCAACCCAGTACTGGGTATTGCTGGATCAAAGGGTTTGCAGATTTTTGTTGCCCTTTGGGTATAATTTCAAATTGCTCTCCAGAAAGGCTGGATCAGTTCACAGCTCCACAAACAATGTAATAGTGTCCTAGATTTCCCATATCCCTTCCAACATTGATCATTGTCTTTTCTGGTCATATTGGCCAGTCTGAGAACTGTGAGGTGGTACCTCAGTGATGGTTTAATTTGCATTTCTGTATAAATAGTGATTTAGAGTACTTTTTCATATGACTATGGATCACTTTGATTTCCTCATCTGTAAATTGCCTTTACATATCCCTTGACCATTTGTCAATTGGGGAATGGCTTGTTTTTTTTTTTTAAATTGACTCAGTTCTTTGTATATTTTTGGAAATGAGCCCTTTGTCAGAAGTACTAGTTATAAAAATTTTTTCGCATTTTACTACATTTCTTTTGATCTTGGTTACAGTGGTTTTCTCTATGCAAAAGTTTCTTAATTTAATGTAATTGAAGTTATCTATTTAGTTTTTAATGATGTTCTCCATTGCTTCCTTGATCTTAAATGCTTCCCTTTCCATAGTTCTGACAGGTAAACTATTCCTTAATTTCCTAGTTTGCTTATTATATTGGGTTTTATGTCTAAATCCTGTATCCATTTTGATCTTATCTTGGTATAGGGTGTGAGGTGTTAATCTAATGCAAGTTTTTGTCATACTAACTTCCAATTTTTCTAACAGTTTTTATTGAAGAGAGAGTTTTTTTTTTATCTCAATTGCTGGACTCTTATCAAACAGCAGATTACTATAATCATTTCCTGCTACTGCACCTAGTCTATTGCACTGATCCACCATTCTATTTCTTAGCCAATACCAGACTGTTTTGATAACTGATGCTTTATAATATAATTTACATTTGGTAGGGCTAAGCCACCTTCTTTTGCACTTTTTTCATTAAATCCCTGAAATTTTCAACTTTTTATTTCTCCATATGAATGTACTTACAATTTTTTCTAACTCATTAAAGTGATTTTTTTGGAATTTTGATTCGTAGGGCACTAAACAAGTAGTTTAATTTTGATAGAATTTCCATTTTTACTATATTAGCTCGGCCAATCCACAAGCAATTAACATTTGCCAATTATTTAAATCTGATTTTATTTGCATGAGAAATGTTGTGTAATTATTTTCAAAAAATTTCTGAGTCTGCTTGGCAGGTAGAACCCCAGGTACATTATATTTTCTGAAGTTTCTTTGAATGGGATTTCTTTTTCTAGCTCTTTCTACTGCATCTTGCTAGTCATATATAGAAATGTTGAAGATTTATGAGGGTTTATTATATTCTGTGGCTTTGCTAAAGTTGATAATTATTTCTAGTACTTTTTAGATGATTTCTTTTTGGGATTCTCTAGGCATACCATCATGCCATCTGCAAAGAGTGAGAATTTTGTCTCTTCCTTCCCAATTCTAATTCTTTCAATTTACCTTTCTTCTCTTTTTGCCGAAACTAACATTTATAATACAATATTGAATAGTAGTGGTGAAAATGGGCATCCTTGTTTCACCCCTGATCTTATGGGAATGCCTCTAGCCTATTCCCATTGCATAAAATGCTTGTTGATGGTTATAGATAGATACTGCTTATAATTGTAAGGAACAATCCATTTATTCCTAGCTTTCTAGTATTTTTAGTAGGAATGTGTGCTGTATTTTGTCAAAAGTTTTTTTCATCATCTATTGATATAATCATATGATTTCTGATAAGTTTGTTATTGATATAATTTATTATACTAACAGTTTTCCTAATATTGAACAAACTCTGAATTCCTAGGATAAATCCTACTTAGTCACAATATATTTTACTAGTGATAACTTGTACTCATTTTGCTAAGATTTCATTTAAGTTTTTGCATCTATATTTATCAGGGAAGTAGGTCTATACATTTTCTTTCTCTCTTTTTCCTGGTTTAGGCATCCACACCATATTGGTGTCATAGAAAGTTAGGCAGGGTTTCAGTCTTCAGCTATTTTTCCAAAGAGTTTATATAGAATTGCAACCAATTCCTCCTTAAATGTTTGATAGAATTCACTTGTGAATCCATCTGGCCCCGGAGATTTTTTCTTAGGGAGTTAAATGGTGGCTTGAATTTCTTTTTCTGAGATACAGTTATTTAGGTATTTAATTTCCTCTTCATTTAACCTAAGCAACTTATATTATTGTAAATATTCCTCCATTTCACTTTTTTTCCTTGAACAATGTGGGCTGTGCCCTGGGGCAAGCTGGGGGCGGGGCACTGTTACTGTGTTGATTCTGGGAAGAGGACTCCACTGTCTTGGAAGTATGGAGTCTGAAGTGTTCCAGACCAGAGGAGCCCAGCTGATCAATGACTGTAACTCTCTGTGTTCGAACTTGCCCTCCAGCCCTGCTGGAGGGCCCTGCACTTTCAGTCCCATAGCCTCAGTCCCAAAGCTGAAACCTCCACACCCCAGTTGGCTCTGGGACTGTGGTTCCCACAGTCAACCTCTGAGGCTGATCCTAGGCTAGTGTGGCTCTCACCGCCCCCCCAAGCAGGGTCTCTGCTCCAGCTCACCCACGAACTCTGAAGACAAACCTTGAGGTAGATGTTCTTCTTGTAGCTTCTTTTTCTGGGTTTTGTGGATCGAGTTTCTGTTAATAGGTTTGTTTCATAATATATATGAGGGAAGATCAGGAGACCTTAGCACAGTGCCTGTCTTCTCTCCACACTCTTGGCCAGAAGTCCCCCAGCTTACCCCCCATAGTGTTCTTAACAGACTGTCATCAATCAAGTTGAAGTCAATCTGTTCCTAGCTAAAGTTTCAACTGAAGAAGAGGTTTTGAATGACATTAAGCTCCTTTCATGTGACAGAGCACCTGGTGCACTGAGACTAACAAGGTTTGTGGGGGGAGTCCATTGCTCATCCAAAAGCTGCATGAAATTTTCCAGATTTTATGGCATGATGAAGTTATCCCCCTAAGAATTCAAGGATACCTCCATTATCTATCTCTTCACCTGGAAACTGAGTGAGTGAAGCCAGTGTGGCTTCAGCAAGGGCTAAGGAACAGTTAATATGTGTTTTCTGCCTGCCTCCAGGAAAAATATCAAGAAAAGAACAGAGGTCTGTATACAACATTTGAAGATCTGACTAAGGTCTTTGATAGTCCAGTCTTGAAGGTTTTTGGAAAATTATGTCAAAATTTGGTTGCCCTGAGATTATAAGTTTTGTATGTGAATTCATTACAGAATGGTTGCCCAGATTCTGGATAGTGGATGATGCTCTTGTGATTTCCTGATCACCAATGGAGTGACAAATGACTGTGTTCTTTCTCCCATGCTTTTTAGCATGATGTTTTCAGTCTTGTTATCAAACACCTTCACTGAGGATGAATATGGCATTAAGGTCAGCTACTGAAATGATGGTAAATTCTTTGACTTGAAAATACTAGAAGCCAAGACCAAAGTGGAAGGAGTCTTGGTGCATGATCTTCTGTTTGCAGATGACTGTGCTCAATGCTGCCTCTGAAGCTGAGATGCAACAAAGTATGGATCAGTTTTTCTCTGTTTGTGCTAATTTTGTCCTAACAATTAACACCAAGAAAACCCAGGTGCTCCATTAGACAGAACCACACCATCCATGTGTAGAATTATTGAGTACAGCAAATGGAGAAGTTTTGAGTACTGTGGATAAGTTCTATTACCTTGGCAGTATCCTTTCCAGGAAGGAACATATTGTTAATGAAGTTGACACATGCATTGCCAGATCTAGCTCAGTACTTGGGAAACTCTGAAAGTATTAGACTGACTACCAAACTGAAGGTCTACAGAGCCATTGTGCTGACCTCATTGTTGTATGCCTATGAAACCCAGACAGTCTACCAGAACCATACCAAGAAATTGAATCACTTCCATTTAAATTGTCTTAGGAAGATTCTGAAAATCACCTGGCAGAAGATACTACACACACTGAGGTCCTTTTTTGATCTAAACTACCAATCAGAGTGCAACTATGATGGATTCTACTGTTAGAATGCATACACTTGGCACAAAGACTATTTTATGGAGAACACACATAGGGCAAGCACTCATAAGGGTGTCAGAAAGAATGATATTGGGACACCCTGAAGGTCTCTCTTAAGAACTTTGAAATTGATTGTGCAACATGGAAGAAATTGACCCAGAAATATCCAGCATGGTATATCCTTATCAGAGAGGGTTGTTGCCTCTATTGAATTGAAGCACCTCAAGGGAAATATGAGATATATAAGTATAAATATTATAGATGTTCACCTGAACTATTTGTGCCTGACCTGTGGAGGAGGATTCCAAGTGTGCATTGGTCTGATAAGTCAGAGTTGAACACACTGTAATCTGTCTCTGACATAGTGATATCATTTTGATCTTTGATAATAAAGGATTGATATCATTCTTATATAGAGTCTCATTACTGTATCATTATCTACTGCATCATTATCTTCACTGATCTTTAAGAGATCACTCTTTTTTCTTACAATCCAGTCTTTCTTCCCCTGAAATACTTAAATTGAATGATTATCTTCTTTAAAATTTCTTTTATTTATTATTTTAGGGGAGGCATAGACAAAATTTTATCAAGGATTTTAATAAGCAAACTAAACTACAAAAAGTAAGAGATACTTTCACTTTTTTTAAAGAATGGGATACAAAAAGTCAAATTATTCTAGGATTTCCTGGTCTGAATTTTGCAACTTTAGGATTGCTATAAGGACTTATTTGGCAAATATGGAGTTCTGAATAATTCTTACTCTTTCATTTGGTTTTTGACCATGATGGTGTCGGAAAATCAGGAATAAATCTTTCTATTTACTTTTTGATTAATTTTCTATATGACATAAAATTCTAAACAGACCCTTCATGACTACAAATGTACTATTGATTAATAATTTTTCATTTGGGAACAAAGGAAATTTGGTTAAAATTCTTCCAAAAATTTAAAGGCCATGAACGAGTCCAACTATTTGGGTTTTCCTGAGTACTCACTTTCAGTCTAAATAAGGATTGGAAGTTATAAACAAGAAATAGCTGTGTATTTGAGTGCAGCAAATTGTTGTTGTGACTGCAAAATTCCCTGATTCTGTTTGCAGTGGTTTGTTAAGATGGTTTTGCAAGCAACCAGAATATTCTAGTTTTTCTGTTATTATTACTAGTATTGACATTGCTCATAGTGAATTAAGCTAAATCTGTCTAGTAGTCTGGGACTAGAATTAATCTTTTGTTACTCTCTGCAATTTGGAATTGCTTAGGTGATTTTCATGGCCCATATTCTTGTCTACCTCCATCAAATTGTGTAAAGACCATATCTACATTCAGTATTCTTACATTTAGAAAACATAAACTTGGAGTTCTTCTCTTTCTTTCTAGATGTTCTGACCAAGGAAAAAAAGAGAGATCTTTTATGGAGGTCTCCTTCCTTCCTTTTTGTTATTGAAATAGTGAGGATATTTGAGAGGGTGATTCTCAACTAAAGTACAAAGATCTTATATTGGAATGTTGAGAACATGATTCCAATTCAAAAAGGTCGAGGTCATATTATTGGATCAGAGGGTATTAGAGTTAAAATAGTCCTCAGATATTAGCCAGTTCAATCCATCAAGGCAAGCATTCCCTTTACAATTTCCTTGGTAGATAATGCTGCCAAACAGAAAACTTTCAGTTTGATATATCACAAAGCAATCTTTTTTACCCAAGGACAGCTAAAACTAACAGAAAATTCTTCCCTATGTTGAGCCAAAATTATTATATTAGAGTGATTTCATTTTTCCTACTTAAATGTTTTTAACAATATAATTTTTGGAAAATTTAATATCTACATCTTTCTTGAATATGAACAAATATCTTACATATGCCATTAATCATAATTCTCTATGGGATTTTTCTCTTCCTCAAGGGAATCTGTTTAAAAAAAAGTTTAAAATGGCAATGTGTTTAAAATAAATTCCATTATTAGTAGAGTCAAAAGGATAATTTACTTATTAATAATGTAATGACAAAATTTGTGAATATTAGGTAATTAGGAATTGTGGGCATGATGATTAAAACAAAGTCTATAATTTATCTTCAGAATCTTTTGATGTAATTAAAACTTTCTTGAGCAATTAAAAATATCTGATTTCAATGTTTTGCTGAATTACACATATTTTAACAGTGAAATTTGCCTAAATTTTTTCAGAAAACCAAGGGGGAAAGAACTACCTGAGCAGAAAGTAAATTAAGACTCCAAGCCAAATGATCCACCTACATTCCCTTCACTTCTTCCAGTGAAGTAAATAGATTAGTGAAATCATTTAAATAAACTCAAATTTTATAACAGCTAAGAGAACTGGTGGAAAGGATAGTTTTTCTACCTGGAGCAAGAGAAGGAGAAGCCTGGCATCACTTGGGAAGCCCCAGGACTTTTGGAAAGGGAAGTTTCTTGCTAGCTCAGCAGCCAGCAGATTGGAAAGAAAAGGTATTGCTTGCCATAACTAAATAAAATCTTGAACTGTTGGAACTCTCTCTGGCCTACTGATTTGCTTAAAAAGTAGTCTGCTTGTATAGTGTTTGTGCAGCACTGGGACCTGGGAAATTCATCACTTCTCTTATTCCTCTCCTTTTCCTGCATTATCATTGCTGCCTGCTGAACTGGAATTGCCATTCCTCAGGAATGTCTTGCTCTCTTTTATTCTTGCTTATTTGTTCTCCATTCTTTTATAATGGCTTTTGTCCCCAGATAAAGAAGTCTTGATTTTAAGTATTTGCTACAAACTAGTGAACACTCTGTTGAAAAGATGATGGGAAGGCCCTGGACTGATACCTCAACTTAATCATGAAAGTATATTGAAGTTCAATCTATTTCTCTCTCTGTCTCTCTGTCTCTCTCTGTCTCTCTCTGTCTCTCTCTCTCTCTCTCTCTCTCTCTCTCTCTCTCTCTCCTGATATTAGGATGGTGTCAGTAGAAATTCACTAAAAGGGGAACAGAAATTGAAATGTGGATAATATTGTGCTCTCTATAGTTTGTACAGTGGCAAACAATATGTGAAAGTAAATATGATATAATGTGGAGATGGAAATAAGAGATACTTCAGTTGAGATCTTTTTTCCTCCCCAAATTGACCACCATTGTCACCATAGTCAGATAACTTAACTACAATTTTCTTCTATGCAAAATGGAATAATAAGGTTTGTATTATTATCTACATCACAGTTTTATTGACAGGACCAGATGAGATAAGATATGTAAAATGTTACGTAACCAATGACTATTGGTTATCTTAAAAAATATGAGATCCTTTTGTAGTGGTAGGGAAAAAAAAAAGATTGGACAGAGCTTACTGCAGCAAGCTAATCCCAACCATCTCACCATGCTATCTTTTTTTACTACTGTTTTACTACAGTAATTGGGTTAAATGTACCCAAATGAATCTACTAATTACATTGGTTTGACATCACTAGATTACCTTTACTTCTGAAAGGATTTTTCAATTGACTGTACTACAGTTTTACTCTCTATTCCTCTGATTTCACCTTTCCTGGATTCATACCTTCTACATACTATTTTTGCTTATTAGTAAATAAGCTCAGGAGCAAGAGCAGGATCTCTTTATTACTTATATATCCAATACTTAGAACAATATTTGGGACCTAGTAAACACTAAATTTTTTTAATATATGCATTGTTACTATTATTGCTCTTGCTCATTTGTTTCCCATTCTTCATGAGACTATATGACAAAGTCTTGGAAAAGATTATAGTTTACTACTCCCTTCTTTAGCTCATTTTACAGCTGAGGAACTGAGGCAGATAGGGTTAAGGGACTTGCCTTGGCTCATAAAGATAACAAGTATCTGAGGTTCAATTTGAATTTAGGAAGATAAGTTTTTTCTGACAGCTGAGTGTTCTATCTACTATACAACCTAGTTGCCCCAGAGCAACTGAAATGTATCAGTCTTGGCATTTTCTCTAAGAATAAAACAAGAAGTTTCATTCAAATAGAAAGATGATTTCTAAATTCTATTCATCGTGTTGTGGGAGTAAATTTTGAAGGCTATGCTAGCAAAGCTCAAATTCTCTTATAATGTACTTAAAAAAAAGCTTCAAGAGCAATCTTGGTAATAGACCACATCTGTTTCCAAGGAAAAACTTTGCTAAGTAAAGACAGGTCCATCACAAATAGATTGATCACATGATAAATAGCTCCTTGTAGTCTTAAGGGGATAATAGTAGATTGCTGGAAAAGGGGATGAAGAGTATATGAATCATATGGATTTCTATAAAATTTAATTAGTTTTTGTTGATCTAATTGTTTTCTTGTCAATAATGAATAGACATATATTAGAAGGCATAAAATCATATCATTGATGACTTTATTATTATATATGGAACCATAATTAAAAAGAAATAAAGGTCAAAATAGAATTAGGGTTTACAGGTAATTTTTGGAGAAGCAAATAAAGTTTTATCCTGAATCCTAAGGTAATATAATATAATATATATATATATATATATATGAAATACACACAATCTATAATATATTGCATATAATATATATTATATATATTATATAATATATAATATGTAATATAACATTTAATAGAATATTTTATCCTTTCATATTCTTGTTTGAAATAAATATTTGTAAAAATACCTTAAAGACAATTACATATTACATTTTATGTCAATATTTGTTTCAAAAGTTGGATAAGACAACTTAATTAGACCCTCCAAATAAAATTAGCTTACAAGTTTATACTCAGTACCTTCATTGAAAGCATATAAATAGATGATGATGAAAAATATCCTAGAAAATATGGATACATGATAAAAAATGTTCTTCACCTCTAGAGAGAGAGCAAATGTATAGTCTCAAGATTATATATTCAAGCATATACTTTTTCTTTATCTTCTTTGCTTTTGGGGGGATTGAGATGATAGAAGCATGGCTAATACAAAAATGTGTTTTTACTTTACTTCTTATTCATAATGGGTATCATATTAATAACTTTCTCAATAGGTAGGAAAAAGAATGGAGAGAGACAACTTAGAAGCAAAAATAAGATAAAATTTAATATGAAAAAGATGGACACTCCATAGAGGTTATCAATTAGTATATGCTTTTGTATATATAAACTGAGAGAAATACAGATGAATATGATCTTTATGTATGGACCTAAAATGAAATAAAAGAAAGAATCTTCAGGAAATTGCAAAGTTTCATAATTGATTTAAGCTATTTCTGCTATAAGTCTGAGTCATGAAGCACAAAAATCTCAGAGCAATTGAAAATGAGTATCACACAAAGGACAATGGAGAAAAATATGATGTGTGTTAACTGGCTACAAAATATAACAAATAAGGGATTTTGAAGATTTAGAATAAAGGATGACATCAGGGGATTTTCCGATTGAAAGAGAAGATGGACTGGCCATATGACAGGAACAAGGGATATCAGGTGCATAGTCTGATTATTTTGTTGATATCTTTTTTTTTGTTTTGTTTGAATTTTTTACATTTTTGCAAGGCAAATGGGGTTAAGTGGCTTGCCCAAGGCCACATAGCTAGGTAATCGTTAAGTGTCTGAGGTTGAATTTGAACTCAGGTACACTTGACTGCACAGCAGATGCTCTATCCACTGCACCACCTAGCTGGCCCTTTTGTTGATATCTTTACAATATCAGGAGAAAATAAGGAAGGCTCCTGGCACATCCAGTAGACCATGGTGATCTTATTGGGAGGTCATATCAACAAAAGTCTCACAAGATTTACAGACACCATCTTTACTGTTTGAGCAAACATTAAAATCAGTGACATCAAAGATTGATTTAAACATTTAAGTAAAGTTTAGCTTGTATAATTTACTTTAATACTAGAAGTACTAGTAAATGAGGAAACAGTGATGAAAAACAGCATCCTTGTACCATAAGAAGCTTAGATTTGAGTGACAGAAAGGAAAGTAAATGAATTATTATGATATAATTAAAGAATCCATCTGAAGTTGATATAATTACAAAGGCTTTGTCCTGCGAAGTTTTATGGACAGCCTGAGAAGAGATGATAAGATCAGTTTTCATGATAAAGGTGCTATTTGAGTTATAAGATAGAGATAAGGCTTTGATATAATCAATCGTGGGTACAGAGAATTTTTTATAAGGTGATAGAGAATAGTTTGGTTTTTCTGTTTCTTTAAAGAGGAATAATATGAGACAAGACTGGACAGGTAGGTTGGAATCTGATAATGTAGGGTCTTGAATGCTAGAATAAGGAATTTATAGTTTATGTGGTAGGTAGTAACTTTAAGTTGAAGATTTCCCTGGTCATTTTGGAGTTATTCAGAAGATCATTCAAATAGCCATATGGAAAATAGATTAGATTGGGTACAGGTTGGTGATCTAGTTAAGAATAAATGAGGGAATGAAATAAGTTGGTGTGTGGGGGGAGAGTAACAGTGGAAATTTGAATGCAGTTGATATTGGAGAGATAGGAATAACACAATTTGACAACTAAGTGAATATGTAGTGTGAATGAAAAAAGAAGAAGCAAAAATTATTGTTATTTATGAGCCTAGAAGAATGATGGTATCATTAGTAAAAATGGAAAATTAGGCAGTTGGCTAGACTTGAGGGAAAGATGATGAACTTTAGTTTAAACATATTAATTTGAGGATCTGAAAAAAAGCAACTGGATATCTGCAGTAGACAGTTGGAATATTGGAGTAAAACTGTAGAAAAGCTGGATGTTTAGAGATACTAGAGACTTATGAACAAAGATAAAAATACTTGAAGGCATGGGAGTATACATCAGTGAGAGAAATGGTATAGGTAACAAAAGGCGGTCTTTTTAGAACTTTGGAGAAAAGAACTAGTGAAGGAAAAAACTGTAGACAGAGAGATAATAAAGATAATAAAGGAACCATGGGTGTCAAGTGGTTTGAAAATTAAAGAAAAGAAGAAAAAGAAAGGAGGAAGGTTTCAGGATGGATTGGCTGACTCACCATTTCAAATGCTAGAGAGAAGTCAAGAAGACGGGGGTAAAAAAAGAAAATTGGATTTGTTGATGTGACCTTTTGATCTTAGAGGCAAGTATTCAAAAATAGTGGTAGGGAGAGTCAATTAAATACCTGTCTTGTGCCAAGTATTGTGTTAAGTATTGGGCCAATGAAGAAAAAACTCCCTACACACAAGGAACAGTGAAGAGACTAGAGTAAAAGAAGTTGAGGATTAATGAGTGCTGAGAAAGTAGATATAATAAATATAGATTGCTCCTCCTAGGGTTGTGTGTATATGTATGTACACATGTGTGTAGACAGACTGAGGTGATGAGCCCAAGTAGTAAGAGAGTGATCAAATTTTTATGAAAGGATGATTGCTATAGTTCATCTCTTCTTATGAAGAGATCAGAATATTATGATTCAAAATTGATTAATGTCTTTTGAGCAAAGAGGTTTGTTCTAAGAATTGTTAATGGCTGAAGGGTTTTTGGAAGGTCACTTAACTTTTGTGTCCCTTAATTTATCCAATAGCAATGTAGCTTTCAAGAATGTCATCTATTTTTATCTTACAGTTTAAATGAATTTCTGTAATGAGTTCTGAATTGTTGGAGATAGGAACATGGTGCTGTTTTTATTGCAATGATGCTAGTTGATTGGAGTAGCAGTGTAACTTATGGGAACTTGGAAAACATCATTATTTCAGATGGATTCCTTAAGAGTACCCACTCATTTATTTATATTTAGAGATGTCAGGAACTGCTTACATGACTGAATTGTATAAATGTGGTGGAAAGGAAGGAACTTAACTCATGTTCATGAAAAAACCGAATTTAAATTCCGGCATTACTTTTTTCTTATGTATGTAGACTGTATTTGACTTTGGTCTAGTCGGTGAACTACTTTGGATATACAGTTTCCACATCTGTAAAATAAGGGCATGTGAGAATTGGACTAGTAATATCTAAAGTTCCTTCTATGTTTAAATAGTATGCTACTATAATTGTAATATGACCATATATCTTTTTCTAGAGCTAGAAAAATTCAAAAAAATGGAAAAGGGACAAGAGACAGTTTGCTGAACCCCTTCTTATATAAACAACAATAGACAAATATTTATTTAAGGATTTTCTGGAGAATAGTTGACTTTTTTCTTTGTCAAATGACCTTTTGTTTATATGAAAATAATTATTACGTGGTGCCTCCAGGCTTCTACTTATTTTAAAGAATCACAATGTCTTCCCACCTTTCTCTAAATTAATATTTTCAACTCTAATGATTTTTTGTTGGTTTTCTTGTTACTTGGTTCAAGTACATTGAAAAGCTGATCAATGAAACATAAAGCATGTTTATCTTATAGTTTCCTTATGCTAGACTTCAGTGTGAACATCTAGTTCAACTGGCCTTCTTAGTATTTCTAATATTAATATAAAAAGGCAATGCTATAGTAATATAATACAAACTCAATATGAGTGGCCAACATTTTGACATGACAGTCTTTTTGGCTAATGCAATATAAGACTGCGTTAATTAAAGTATAGTGTCTTGAATGTGGTAGGTAATAATCTCTGCTATGTCTATCTTATACTACATGTGGAGTATTATACCTAGATGAGTTGGGGTAAAGGGACCAAGCCTTTATAGGTAATACATTTTATTATATATTAAACAGAGGCAGTATGCTAGACTTTTACAAATATTTGATCTCATTTGATCTTCATAACAGCCCTACAAAGTTGGTACTTTTATTAACCACATGTAACAATTGAGATAACTGAGGGAAACAGAGATTAAGTGACTTAGTCAAGGGTCATATGGTTAATAAGTATTTGAGATCAGATTTGAGCTCAGGTCTTCCTGACTCCAGGCCTAGTGCTCTGGATACTGTACTGTGTAGGTGACATATTTAGAAGGGATGTGGACAAATTGAAGTCTTTTATGGGAATCCAAGATTGAAAGAGGACTCACGACTATTTCTTATAAGGATACATTTATGCTTAGTGGGCCTGTTTAGCCTTGAAAAGAGAAGACAGAGGATGCAGAATAACTATATTCAATGATTTCAAGGATTATTGTATAGAAAGTTAATTAAAGTTATTTTGCTTCGTCTGAGAGGGTAGAATTAGGATCAAAAGAGGAAAAAAAATCTCAAGAAGAGAGTTTCCAATCAATGTAAAGCCAGATTTGAACTCAGAAAGATGAGTCTTCCTTTTCCAGGATGAAGACTCTATTGTATCACTAAGCTGCTCTTCCTAATTTTTAGAATTGTTCAAAAATAAAATTGTTTGATTTGGTAATAAATAAACTCATTCAATTCAATTTAGTAAACAATTATTAAACATCAAGGTTCCATACACTATGATAAAGTGCTGTTGTTGTTTGTCCTTTTATCTCGAAGAAAACAATGACATCAGGGAGGTGATGCCATGACTTGCAAGTGAATTGAATGTAAATGAGGAAAAACTGTGCAAAGTCACCACCTTTATTTTCACATTTGGAGTCATCTGGGTCCAATATCTAGCTATAAAGATCAGGATGAATGGTCATCAAGAGATGACCTTGGATTCAGTGGAAGACCTTGGCTTAAGCTAAGGTCTTTAACTGATAAACGCTGGAAATGGAAATGAAAAATCAAAACAATCTCTGCCTTCAAGGAGCTTATATTCTACTGGAGTTCTTTTTATTTGATCATTTGCAAATGTTGTGGAGATAATTTACATTTTAGGTAGGGGCAGAACTAGTTCCAACAATGCAAATAGGGCAGTAGACAGAGCACTGATTCTGGAGTCAGAAAACCTGGGTTCAAATTTCAACTTAGATGATTACTACTTAAATGATTTTGGACAAATTATTTAACTGCTATCGTGCTCAGTTTTCTCATTAATAAAGTTTACATGTTGAACTAGACAGCCTTCTAAGTACTTTCCAACTATATGTGTGTGTGTGTGTGTGTGTGTTTCTTGCAATTCAGTGAAGTTACACAATTTTTGATTCTGTGAGAATCTTTTGATTATGACCTTTTCTGTAATTCAAATGATCTGAAGACATATTTTATTTTCTACTTTCAGTTGACTAGTAGTCTATAAACTTATTTAGTAGACTCATTTAATTCCACTCTAGTAACCTTTAATCATAAATAAAATTTTATAAAAATAGATTAACATTTACTGACTGAGGTTCATTTGAAAACTTTTGTTTTAAAAGATCCAGCTGAACCAAATGTAAGGAAACACCCTTCAGCGGGGTGCCAAGTATCAAAGTCAGCCAGAGACTTCAGAAATGTTCTTTGAGCCAACAAATTCAAAATATCAAAGGTTTGCATTGAGACAGAAAGCTTACTTTACTCAGTCAAATGGGCCTATCAGGGAACATTTTGTTTGGATATTTCCCCCAAGTACTCTAAAATGGCTTCAGAGTTGATTTCATAAAACTATAGCTTTATGCTTGGAGCTTTGGTGGCTTGTAGTCCTGGGTATGCTGGTAAATGTTTAATAAACAGATATCTGGAATATTTACATATGTACAAAACAATTTTAAATTTATCCTACTTTATTAACATTTTTTGAATTACTGTTTTATGTTGAGAGTTGACAATTAATATAACAACAAATCAAGACCTGATTTGTGATATTCATTGTTTTTTTAGTTTGTTTTTTGCCAAGCAATGAGGTTAAGTGACTTGCCTAAGTTCACACAGCTAGCTAATTATTAAGTGTCTGAGGCTAAATTTGAACTCAGGTCCTCCTGACTCTAGGGCTGGTGCTCTATCCACTGCACTACCTAGCTGCCCCATTTGCTGTTTTTTGAGTTGGAGATACATTATAAATTTACCAATCTTCCCTTGGTTCAAACTGGCTTTTAGCACCATTTTAGTTTAGGTGTTTGGTAGACCTAGTAACATAATCTCTAAGTAATAACTTTTAGAGAAGCTCAGCATTGAAAAAAGAATCTCTCTCTACTTTGAGCTCTTGGCAGGCAGGACCTCTTCACTGATGTTGGTGAGCACTTGTGAGTTCCCCAAATTGCTGTTTATCCTCCACATTATGAACAAATTAATCAACAAATGAATCAACAAGCATTTAATAAACGCTACCTTTGTGGTAGACATTGTGTGAGGTACTAAGGGATAAGTATACAGAAGCAAGATGATCTCTTTTCTCAATAAACTTATATTCTATGACCCAACATATAGAAACATAATTAAATGTATAGAGCAAAATGCAGGTTGTCCTCAAAGCCTTAAACTCCTCTAAGCAGAAGGGAATGAGTACTTGGTAGTGCCAGATATTATGATAATCAGCAGTTTTGAACTCAGATCTTCCTGACTGTAGGTCTAATCCTCAATCTTCTGTGTCACCAACTGTATCTAAGACTTGGAGGACACCTTGTATACTAATATATAAACACTAGGTTGTGTTTGTGTGTGTGTGTGTGTGTATGTGTGTGTGTGTGTATACACATTAGTTTATTTTGTAAAATACATATTTATTATATATTATATATTTACATATGACTATTCACAGAGGGCATCTAGGTGGCATAATGGATAAAGTGTCAGATCTGGAATCAAGAATTCTAAATTCAAATATAACCTCAGTCACTTGTTGTGTGATCCTCCATAAGTCACTTAATCCTGTTTGCTTCAATTTTATCGTCTGTAAAAATTAGAAGGAAATAACAAACCATCCCAGTATTTTTTATCAATAAAGCCCCTAAAGGCGTCACAAAGAGGTAGATATGATAGATAACAACTCAACACTAACATACATGGAATGAAACCATATGCATATAAGGTTGATATTTTGTACTATTCATATTGATGTTGTTACCATTAATTTTTCCATAAATAATAATAGTGCTGTGTTCCTAATGATACTGAGAATTTTGTGGCAGTCTAGATTGATTCTGCTCATATTAATTCCTTTAACAAGTCTTCAGTGAAAAGTGCTGCAGTGTATTTAATATGACTGGTAATATTTGTAGGGCATAATGGTATTGGAATTGCCTTTTAATTTAGTTCATCATTGAGAATTATGATTGTATTTTGGATCTAATTCTGAAAGGTATCTTTATGGCTTAATTTTTAGTCAGCTAATGCTAATGCTCTTTTAAAGAAGAAACATCTATTGGAACAGATTCTTTAAATGCACACTATATATTCTCAGATACAGAAACTTCTGTTATTAATATTAGGACAGAACTCTTCAATGGACAGGAATCCAGATGAATCACCGTTAACTTTTTTTTTATGGTAACTGGATGAAAATGTGCTGGAATTTTTATTGCTCAGTTGAGAATACACTGATGAAAAGCAAAACACTAAAGCTGTAATTAGCTTTTTTGTATTTCTTTCTTTTCCCTTACAGTAAGTAATGTTCTTTAAGTTTCTTTCCTAGTTTGGAACTAGCATAATAATACATGATAACTGGTAAAACTTGGGAAGCTGGTGCTTTTGATCATGAAATCAATTAAGTTACTATTACTAGGGAGTTGATATATTCGGGCTAAACAATTATTATATAATAAGAATAATAAAGACAGTTCTGTCCTCCTACCCTCTTTCAATCAATTCCTGAAGCACAACCTATGGTGGTGACAACTGTTCTGTAACTGATTGTCCTGTGAAGAACACTTATGCCATGGATAGGAGTTTCCACGATGGAACTTTTTGTGAAATTGTCACCTTACTTTTAATCCCAACTGAAACGATTATTTTTGCTTTTACAATAAGCTAAATTCAAAGACATCACCAAACATAACCTTTCCTATTGATTTATTTCAGAACTTAAGCCCTTGGAAAAGCAGAGCCATTGTTTGACTGAGAGTTTAGCTGTGGACTTTAATCTGGCTAGCTTCCCAATAAGAAACTAGGAAAACCTACAAATAATTTTTTTCTCTTTGGTATGTCTTTTAGTAGCAAGATAAATTAATTGGCAAGTATTTATCGCATTCATTTTACTCAGTGGCCAGCATTGATGGGGGGTATGATGCAGAAGAAATATAAGATATTATTCTTGTGCTTAAATGATTAATTTTTCATGATAAATAAGACTTGTATTCCTAGCAGTTTGAGGCATTAATGCACTTAAGTTAATTTTTATAATTGCTATGTACATATGAGAAAATATTGTATATATGAATATATGTATGGTTATATATGTGCAGACATATATGATCCATGTTTAAATGCTGTTATTTCTAAAATATTCAAAATGAATTTTGCTTATTAAAGATAATTTTGATATCAAGACAATTCTTAACACTAGTTGTGCAATTTTAATTTATATTTGTTTTGATTCTGATGCTAACTTCTGGGAGTCACACAGAAAGGGGAATATCTAAGGGGAAAATAGGATGAGAAGGACAGAATTTTAGCAGATTATGTACAAGAATGGTATATGGTGTTGGTAGGGAATAGGGTCATACTATTCTGAATGTTCTTAATATCTCTGAGAACTCACTTGACCCATAATACAAGTAATAAGTGATTCATGTTGATGTTGCCATTCTTTTAATTTTATGCTACAAATAGATCAAGGAAATAGATCAAGTCTTAGAAGAGAGGTTAATAGCTTCTGCATTGGACAGTCAAAGCAATCAGGAGCTTCATAGTTGCTTGGAGACTTAAAAATGTTGATGGGACTTAATAGGATATGTATAATTGTTTTGAATTATTAATATTTCTGTACCTTAAAATGATAGCATATTGTCATGTTGTCAAATTATAATAAGCATACTTTTTTATTTATTAGATAAATCAACCTAAATCTGCCCAAGTATAATGTAAATAGCTGTGTGGCCTTGGGCAAGCCACTTAACCCCATTTGCCTTGCAAAAAAAAAAAACTAAAAAAAAAAGAAAATTGTAAGTATTCATTTCCATGTTAATTTCAGCTATGATTAGTGCTTTTGCTTGGGATGTAGACAAAGACTGAACCTAAGATTTTATTGGTATAAGGAACTCCCAGATGAAAAAAATCCTTCTACTAATTCACCTTTTACTATGTAACTTTTAAAGCAATTTATAGTTTAAAAGTGATCTAGGGAACTGAGAGTTCAAATGACTTATCTTTGGTTGAAAAGCAAGCTCCTAATCAAATCAATACTTGAACAAAGTTCTTCCAGGTTGAGAAGAGAGGCAAATGAGAGGGAGAAAAGCAAAGAATATTTACTTATTATATGCAAAACTCTCTTCTAAGCTCTGGGAGTTTAAATAGAAAACCAAGATAGCTTATGCTCTCAGGGAACTTCCATTCTATTAAGAGGTAATGATATCTTAGTCTGAAGGTTTTGCTTGATTTCTTCCTGTGAGAAAGGTAGCTTTATGAATAATTGCATTGAGTCCTCACTTAAGACCACATTTATGATAAGACCATATGTTTTATTTTATTTAACTTATTACTGATATTATTAAAAACATTTTATACATTGGTGATTTCATCAGCAGGAACATTTACTGGTACATATTGCAAACCCTTCATATCTCTAGTCATTTGTGATTTTTCTTTATAATATTCTATGAGGATATATCCCATGCACTAGAGGTCTTCTTCTAATTCTTTTTTAATCACTTGAGCTATTTAATCACATGTCCTCTATCCTTACTTTGTACTGGACCAATTCCTTTTTTTCATATTGTGTTCTTAGTTATGAGTTTTGTGCTATATTGGGTAGAGAGAGCATTTTTGGTGATAGCTACATCTTACTTATATCCAATATTTATTTTCCCAAACCCTCTGGGTTTCTTGCAATCTTAATAATTTCAAAATATATAGCATCAACAGAAGACTATTCATATTAAGAGATGAACATTTTTACTAGCAATAGCTTAGTACTATTAAATGCACTGCAAAATTTCACAAAGTTAGTTTTTCTACTCTTGTTCAAGGCTAGATTCATCACAATGTAATCTGCATATTATTATATGGCTGTGACACATATGATCACATACACACACAAACACACACACACACATATTTCTATCTAAAAACTCAGTGGATCATTAAAGTTTTCTACAAAGTCCATTCTCATAGAATTTTGAATAACTTTAGTGTTTGTGAGAGGCTTTTGATGTTACATTTTGTCATATTGAGAAAAAACTTTTTAAAACTTAAAACAAAATTTCTTAATTTTTTGTAATTTTTAAAAATGATTTAAAATATTCCATTCTTATTTTTTAATCAAGGACATATTAAGAGTACTCAGATTTCCCATAAGAATTTAGTTTAGCTGAATTCAACAAGGATTTATAAAAGTCTACATTTGAGGAACAAGTGTATTTACTGGGAATATAAAGGCAAAATATACTCTACGGAGGTGGGGGAGACACATACCTTAACATGCTTGTTTTAGATATGTTAGAGTCTTCTTGGTTGTCATTTCTGTTGAAAAATCATTTGTACCATTTTCTGTCAAACATTTTTATGTATCTTGAAATTTGACCTAGCATCTTTAAAGTCATGTTAGTATGAATTCCTTCTGTAATTAATGCTATGGAGAAAAATATGATGGAATACTGACCATGGTTTTATCTTTCTTCCTTGATTTTTTCATTACAAGGGGTGGCTCACTGAGTAAGGAAGGAGGGAGGGCCATATCTGAAAATTTGTAATGTAAAAACTAAAGTTCTCAATAAAAATAAAATACTAAAGGTTTAAAAGTAAGTAAAATAAGAGAATAGTAGAAAATAGAATCCTTGGCTAATTTGAATAATTTCAAGAAATGTTCTCCAACATGATCTTTCTTTCATCCAGAGGAGCCAGCAGAAGTAGGCATCTAAGGAACATTTTTCCCCTTTCCCTGCCATCTTAGATCAGACCTCATTGGAAGGATCTAGTAATAGCTGGCATTTCAACAAGTCCCCAATCTTTCTTCAAACATCTCCTTCTTATCCCCCAATTACTAGTATGAAATTAGCTCTACCTCTATCTTTCTAGAGTTCCCTCTTTACTGTAATTATCAGATATCCTCATTTCTAATAGTGGTTTACCAGAATTCTCCATTCATCCCTTCCCCCACAAAACCTCAATCCCTTTCCTGAAGCATGTGATTATATTGCTTCAGTGATCTGGAAGTCACCAAATACAATGCTAAAATTCTATGACAGAGGACCATCAGACCTTACCATCTACCTTGCCACTATATCCTCTAGATTTCCAGGCATTGTGATCTCACCTATTAATGTACCTTCTGGTGTACATGAACCCTGGACCTTTCCATCTTACATTCAATTGAATTCTCCTATGTATTATACACTCAATTAGAAGGCAAGTTCCTTCCGAGCAGGGACACTCTTGCTTTTTCATTTTCTTATAAGTGTGCTTGGAATAAAGTATTTGCTTATAATATATATATATATATATATATGTATATATATATATATATACTTTTTCATTTATTAAATATATACCTCTAAAGTTTCCATTGATATTTTAAGTTAATTGCACTCTATTCCTCTGAAAACTTTTATTACATTAATTTCATAATGAGTTGCTTTTTCCACTGATGTTCTTGCAATCTTTGTTTCTCTTTCTTGACATTATGTGACCAATTAGAGAATTTGCTTTCTGATTAATTCCAGAGCTCACATTTTTGAGAAGATAGAATATGAAAGAAAAGTTGGAACCACTATATTTACTTCTTTTTATGGACAGTATAGGACCTGAAATTCCATTCCTTTGATTTAGTGCATTAAAGAGTATATAAGACATGCTAAAACTATTATGAAATAATTTAGAAACTGCATAAAAATAGGATTCTGAGATTCAGATTCTATTTCTGGCTTTTGCAGCTTGACTGTTGTATGACCTTAGGTGAGTTGCTCTTTGTTCCCTTATCTGTAATGTGAGGGAGTTGGAGTAAGTGATTTCTTTCAAGACCATTCTGTCTCTGAAATTATGTACTTCCTTTCCAATTGCAGCACATATCAATGATTAATTTTACAATAATATTTATTCTATTTTTATTTTTTGAAAATCATGAGAGCCAGATAGATTTTTAGAAATTGACTTTTGGTATTATTAAGGAAGAGACTATTTTTAAAAAGCTGTGATAGTTTGCAGAGAAAGGGTGATGATCACTTCTTTAAAGGTCTCTATCTGTCACCACAGGTGTGTGGGAGTGAGTCCCAAAAGAGGTCACTTGAAATGAAGATATGATAAAACACAGCTGAATCATTTCCTTACCCGGAAAGGGTAAGAGGATTTAATCCATTTTTCAGGGAAAGTCTTCATAAATAAATTCCCCTGACTCTCCTATTTTTGTTTCAATTGATTTATTAAAGATGGTGATTGAGACATGAAGATTTTAGCCCAGAAGGAACTGCTGATATGTCAGTATTTTCCCCTCTGCCCCTGACTTGCAGTGTTCTTAAACAGGGTGCCATTTACCTTTAAATGGATACTGCATTTAGAGGAATAAAACTGACAGGATGCCAGCAAATCTCCTCAGGCAGAGGAGATGACAACTTCAGCTAGAAAGTGAAAGCAAAATTAACCAAAGAATTTTAAAAAGAGAGAGAGAAAAAATTAATGGTGTCAAAAAGAAACCCAAGTCATAGATGTACTGCAATGCAGATATATACATGCTAATAAAATGTTATCAGCATAAAAGGAGGTTATACTGAACAATCTAGAAGATGTTGAATGATGGCATTAGTTTGTATGCTTTTGTTTGATAACAGATAAAATTCACATTCAGTCAATCAACAAATCTTTATCAAGAACCCACAATGGGTCAATTATTGTGCTAAGGTTTGGTATGCAGAGATATAAATGTGGCTACCATCCCTACCTTCACATTCTTTGGGTGGAAAATGATGGGCTTAGAGATAGATATGAAATACACACAAAATAAAAGAAATGTGAAGGGATATCACTAATTGACTAATTGTCAACAACTGTTGGAAGAGGCACTTGAGCTGAACCTTGTAAGTTGCCCCTTGGGATTCTAATAGGGAGAGAGAGAGAGGAGAGAAGGCTTTCCAGGCATGGGAAACACCTATTCAAAGACATGGAAGAAAATGAACAAATCTTTATTGTTCAGTTTTTAAATGTGTCTGGATCTTTATGACCCTATTGGGTCATACCTCCCTTCATGGGGTTTTCTTAGCAAAATTACTGGATTGGTTTGCCATTTCCTTCTCCAATGAACTGAACAAATTCTGTAGGTCAATTAGCATAGGACATGAATTCATACAGGGGCATAATGTATATGTCATAGGCCTGGCAATAATAGGTCAATAATAGACTGTAAAGGATTTAAAATGCCAAATAGACTTTGTATCTTACTCTAGGGGCAATAGGGAACCCCTGAAGCTTCTTGCACAGAGGCGTGACATGATTAAATTTCTGCTTTATGATTATTAATTTAGCAGCTGAGTAGAAGATAGATTGGAATGGGAAGGCATAAAGCAAGAAGATTAATTTTAAGGTTATTTATTGTTGTGGTCCAGGTAAGAAATAATCATTCAAAAATGGTTTATTTTGTCAAATGAGATATTTTGTAATTTTTTTTAAAAAAAATTCAACCAAGTGCCTGAGATATCATAGACACCACAAATATATAAATGCTTGTTCCCTCTCTCTATCCTCTCATTTTCTTACACACCCCAGGAACTATGTAGATACTAGGGATTAAAAATATACATATATCTCTATCTCTATCTATCTATCTATCTATCTATCTATCTATCTATCTATCTATCTTTTACCTATGGTACTCCTGCTAAAATCAGCTCTTGCTCCCAAGAAATATTTTATTGGAAGAAAACAGCATGTACAAAAAATAAAAGGAATATAAATCCAAGGTAATTTGAGGCTATCTGTGGTGGTCCTTGTAAATGGAGAAAAGGAAATAGGAGGTGTTTTTGACAAGGTCTGGCAAACGATTAGCTATCAGGGGTGAAGAAGTGTTTAAAAAGTCAAGGATCACCATAACCATAGCTACAAACTTTGATTAGAAGGATGATGATGGAATGGAAGGGAAACAATCAACAACTTTCTGGCTAGTTTACCTTTTGAGTTAACACCTTAATTCAACACATGCCAAATCATTACAATGAGAATGATGGTCCTATGAAATAATAGGAGGGTAAAATGGTTTAGTTCACTGGAGCATTTGAAACTAATTCTAACTTTGGATGGTGACTGCCTTTCCATGCAAAAGGAATTCAAATCCAGCATAAATATCTAGGAAAGCATTGGGGTGAAGTATTTTTCCATATTGTTTCAAGCATATGAAGTCTGTATGACTGAACTAAGTGTATCTTTGAAATGCAAGCTTGTTATTATGTAAATAGGGACTTCAAATGCTCAGCTGTTTTCCCCTAGGTACAGACAAAGCTTGAATGCAAGGTCCAATAAGCTTTCTTAGTTTTCTTCAGCTGTCTTGGCAGCATGACTACCTGCAGAAAACAATGAAATATGTTGACTAGGTAGTTTCATCTTTGTTCAGAAAGGTTAATTTTTTTTAAAAAACTGGGATTTGGGGCATATTCATTAAAATAATGGATTTGAAAATTCTATGTATAATAGTCTTGGATTTAGTGCTGGAATTTTTCTTAGCTGACATTCATGTGTGCATTTTGGAAAAAAAATCAAAGGCAAAACATGAAGGCTCCTTTAAGTGCAAAACACAATATTACCATTATGCTAAAATTAAAAATAGGAGACCATCTTATTAACTCAATATAAATATACAGTGATATGACACAATAAGAACAAATTATGAAATTAGAGTTAAAGGAATAGGAATTTAAAATCTGATTTTGCTATCTTATACTGAAGTGGTATGTTGCTAGACAAGTAACAACATTTATTTTATAGATGAAAAAATAAAGCTCAGGAAGGTTAAGAGACCTGCTCAGTGACTCATGGGTAGTGACAGTCAATATCTACATTTTCAAAACATTTTACATTATAGAGCTCAGCTTAATAGAAATGAGGTGAGAGTACTTAGGGAGTTTTATTTATTTATTTAAGTTTTATAGGTCAAGATCAAGTTTCATTTCCACCGTGGTATCTCTTTTGATCACTCCAGTTCTAACTTTTGAACACTTGGAAATACTTAGCTCTGAACTACTCAGTTCAGCATCTCTGCACTGTGTTTTTCTTTTGTTATTTTTTTCCAAAAATGTTAATTTTATTTCACCAACTGACAGAACAGGGCTGTAAGTGATATTTGCATCTGAGTGGCTACCATTAACTCTGAATGTTTTGTTGACAGTAGTTCCTTCTTGGTCACCAGCAGTAAAGGGGGGAAAGTAATAACAGAGGAAGTAGCAGGAAAGGAACTGGTGAGCCCTCTCATGTTTTCTTTCAATTTTGAATTTTGAGTTGTAATTTCTTATCTAATTTCTGTTTTCTGTATTTGTGAGTTTTATTTTTTTTGAGTCATTTTAAATTTTCTTCTTATTCCATAATCTCTGGACAGTCCCTAGTAGACTATCTTTTATCAGACAACGAACACCACTTCATTTTCCTTCACATTATAAAATTTACTAATCATATCTTATTTTTTTCAGTTTTTCTCATTTCCCCTTTTTATGTAACATTCTCTGTTGGTTTTTCTATTTGTTCATTAAGCTTTTATTATTTTTTTCCATTTTATATCTTCCCTTGGTGTTTCTGCCTTTTCCCTCTCATAATTTCCATCACTCACTTTCCATCCACTGAAAAATTCCTCAGACCTCTAAGGGATGGGCTGCAGGGTTGGCTCTGCTTCCTCTCCTTAAGAGATAATAACGTTTTGCCCTGAGGAAACTCTGAGGTACAGGACTGGACTCAAGTCAGATGTTATTCCCCCTTGCCTCCAGCTACTTTATTAATTTTTGTCTTCACTGCTCTCCTTTCCTTTAAATGTCTAGAAAAAGTGCATCTGCAGCTTTCTTGAGAGTGGGGACACTATAACATCACTACAGCCTTTAAATTTCTTAACTCAAGACCAGTTTCAAGGCAGGATCCATCAGACTTTCACTTTGCCCCATTTTCCTCTCTATAACTCTTCTTTACTCTTCATATGTCTTAGGGAGTCAGCATCTGCTGCTTCTTGTGGGGCAGGAGGAGAAGTTTTGGAACAGTCTCTGAAGCAGTGGAGAGCCAACAAATTCCTAAGCTCTCAACTCAAGTTTGTTCTTGTTGCCTCCCAGAGTTAGGAAGGAGTGCTAAGGGAGTTTTCTGAACTAAAATTCTTGCTATTAATTAATTCATAAGATTCCTTCCTTTCTCCAACATATATTCTTACTATATCTACTGTAGGTTTTTTTTTGCTTTTGTCATCTTATCTTGAGAATTTAGCACTAATTAATTTATATATGGAGTATAATTCCTTTGTTTGGGAGACCTTTCATCAGTCCTCATGTTCCTCCCACTTATCAACCATTTTAGACAATACTGACCACCACCTTCTCTCTGGGTTTTCATGACTTGTTACCTTTTGGTTCTCCTATCTTTATGATCTCTCCTCAGACTCCTTTGCTGACTTATCATTCATATCAAGGGGTTTGGGTTCCAGTCTCTCTCTTCTTTCTATATAATCTCATTTGGTGATAAAAACAGCTAGATGGCGCAGTGGATAAAACATTGGTCTTGGAGTCAAGAAGACCAGAGTTCAAATCCAACCATAGACATTTATTAGCTTTGTGTTCTTGGGCAAGTCACTCAACCCTGATTGCCTGACATCTAGGACCATCTCCAGTCCTTCTGATTCATATCTGGTCACTGGACCCTGATGGCTCTAGATGAGAAAGTGAGATTGCTGACTTAGCACAGCACCCCTTCACTCAAATCCAATTTATGTGCTTGTCATGGCATCACTTCTCTGATGTCATGGTCTTCTTTGGGATTGAAGGACAAGCATTATCATCATTTGGTAATATCAGTACCTTGAGTTTGATTCTCATCTGAAATCAAATGATTCCTAGATTTATATATCCTAAATATTTATAAATACACACACCCACACATTCTTCTTGCTTCTATTATCCTAAAAAGTTTATCAGATGTTCATTGGACATATCAGACTGCAGGTCCTTGAGACTTCTCAAGTTCCATTTTTTTTTTCAACGAAGAACTCCTTACCTTTACCCCAGTCTCTACTTTCCATCAATCTCTCCTGTTTCTGGTTTTCCAGATTCCTAATCTTGGCTATTCTTTAACTCCTCACTCTTACCCTGCATAGCTTGCCAGTTACCATATTTCGCAATTTCTTCTTTCATATTTATCATGTTTAACTCTCTATTCTTACTCAATCAGCACCATAGTTCAGGCTTTCATAACTGCTTGCTTCGACTAATGCTTCTTACTTAGACTTCTTGTCTCAAGTCCCTTCCCATTCTAATCCATCTTTCACACAGCAGTCAAAATGCTAGAACTGAACATTTCATTTCTCCATTCAATAACTCCAGTCTTACCCTATTGTCACTTACATAAAATAAAAACTCTCCTGATTTACTTTTTTTAAACTTTTGACAATTTTACTCCAATCTATCTCTCTAACCTTAAAAATTACTCTTTTCCCTGCACTCTTCATAGGAGTGCAAGCTAGGACTATAGTAGTTTATGGTACATTATGGTTAAATTTTATTGATCATAGTCAATAATATTTTTTAAGTATGTAAGAGCAAAGACATATTTGCAAGTTCTCTATATTTTTGTTTATTTATGATATGTATAGAATAGTAGATACGGTAAATCAACTATTCTGAATAAGGAAACTGTTACCATAATTTATTTTCTTTGAATGAAGTATACCCAGAGTCTTTAAATTCTATGTAATATGGGAAATAGATTTACTTTATCTAATCAAGCTAGGGAAAAGAAAAGAATGCATGTTAACTACATTCAAGTAAATTCTTATGGCCTTTGCATAGTTTGAAGGGTGAAAGATAGAAATTAGAGAGAAACTAAAATAAATTATGGACTACTAAAATAGTAGAATGTGAGATCAGAGCCTTTAGTTAGATTTTTCCTTGGTTCAATTTATACAAAAGAAATAATTCCTGTGAATTAGGAGTGGGCATGTCACAAGAGAATCAATAATGTGAGCTCCATTAGACTATATATACTCTTGAGGACAGGGACTATTTTGTTATTGTTACTGTATCACCAGCAGGTAAAAGAATGCCTTACATAGTGAAGGTTATTAAATGATGGTTTTCTGGGTTCAATTAAAGAACTAACTTACTAGCCATTTAGATATTAGCAAATCAATTTTCCTCTTAGAATCTCATATTTCTTATCTGGAAAATGGAAAAACAACATTTGTACAATTTCTACCTAAAGGTCATTGTAAGGAAAATGTTTTGAAAATTTTGGAGTAGCCTAAAATTTGGACAGTTTTTCTCATTGTACTTCTGTTGCCTGGCCTGAATATGCATCACCCATAATTACTGTAATATAAAGATTTTGATATTTTAGGTTATATTTTTAAGGAAAGCATTAGAAAGATATGTTTACATCTCTCAGAAACATATTTTGAAGTTAAAAGGAATTTCAGAGACCATCTAGTTCAACCCTTTTATTTTATAGGTGAAGGAACTGAGGTTCAGCATTAAACTGACATACCTGAAATCATTCAGATATGTGGACACAAATAATAAGTTTCAGAGATGGAATTTTAGCCCACATCTAGTTACAAATCCTATATTCTTTCTAGTACACTGTCATTCAGATGTGGAGATTTAAATGGCAGCAAATTTTCATTCTCATGTACCAGTTATTTCTCCTCTGAAATGAAGCAGTTCAGAAATATTGGAAAAGTATAGAAGCATTTTACAGATTCTGTAGAAAGTTCAATAGCTTTGGGGATTAGAGATCAATATACCACTGTACTTTCAATTATTAATCAGGCTTTATTTCCTTCATGATCCATGAAAAAAATAAACATCTAGGATTTATGATGATTATAGCTCAATAATCCTAGTCCAAAGAGAGTCAAAAACCTATAGGTATATATTATTGTGTGCTCATTATTTGTAGTGTTGCTGCATCGTAAAACACACTCATATATAGAAATTATTTTAGGGCTAAAAATTTTTTACTTCTGATAGCGTTTGGATTTCAATGTTTTCCTGTAGATTCCATATATATATATATATATATATATATATATATATATATATATATGTTATATATTCATATGTACATATAGACATATACAAACATATATGTATATATTAATATGTATACATAGGCATATGCAAACATATATACACATACTGTATATTTATATATATGATATAAATGTATATATATACAAATATGAATGTTCACATAGATGTCATCTACAGGGAAATATTTACATGAATGTATCTATCTAGAGCAGCTTGGTGGCACAGTGGATAGAATGTTGGGCCTGGAGTCAGGAAGACTCCTTTTCCTGACTTTAAATCAAGTTTTGAACATTTACTAATTGTGTGACACTAGGCAAGTCACTTAATACAGTTTGCCTCAGTTTCATCATCTGCAGAATGCCAAACTATTCCAGTATCTATGCCAAGAAAACCCAAATGAGGTCATGAAGATTTGAATATCACTGAAAAACAATTCAGCTGTAACAAAAGCTATCCATCTATTTATCTAGAGAGATATACACACACAAACCTCTATCAAAAACCATAGGAAGTATTTTTTTCTTCTTTTCAAGTTTTGCCTGTTCTCACTAATATGCAAATGTTGTTTTCTGTGAATGAAAAGTGGGAGTGAGATTACCTTCATGGCTTCTACACTGAAGATAAATGTATCCTCTTCATAGTAGGAGAGGATAAATGGAGGTCTTTTGATGGGAGATTATAGTGAAAAAGAGATGACCCAGATCTGTTTGGTACTTTTGTCACTGAAAATTTGTGAAGTGTCCATGGTAGGCCAAAGAATTTTCATGAATATGAAATGCTCATATACTGCCAGAAAATCCCCCAGCAATTTATTTTTTTTTTCCCAAAGGGGTTGGGCATGAGGCAGAAGTGTGTGATGGTGAATTTAATCATCAGAAAGACTACTCTTCTTTTACAATTAATAGTTTAGTGACCCCATTTAAAGGAGGGAAAAAAGTTACTTTTATTTAACTAAAAATATAGTTTTAAATACAGTTATATATACTAGAATTCTCCTGTCCATGTCAGGTTATGGGGATTCAGACAAAACTGAAGAAGACACATATTCTCTTTATCTTACATTGCTTTTTTTCCTGGAAATTCAATATAGTATCTTCTATTAATTGCAGGGTTACAATAATCAGATTTTATGAATCCTTGAAATTACATAAATGTGCAATAGTCTTTTCTCAGCCTACTCATAATTATCTTCTCAGTGGTATATGAATTTTACAGTCAAAATAAAGAAATTAAATACTTTCTTCTCCTTTCAGCTCCAGCTCTTGGTTGTAAAGGATATAGAAGACAGTAGATCTGAAAAAGCCATCACTGCCATCAAATCAAAAAGTACAAAGGCATGCCTTTTCAGGAAGATTTAGCAACATCATTTTCATAAGCAAATTTAGCAAAGGCCAAAATTTTCTCACTATTTCTTTAAAAAAAAAAGAAAGCTACCCCTAAAACACTAACTGAAACAATTTCCTTTTCTTTTTTAAAAATTTTTTAAAGATTTTATTTATTTTGAGTTTTATAATTTTTCCCCTAATCTCACCTCCCTCCCCCCAACCCCCACAGAAGGCAATTTGTCAGTCTTTACATTGTTTCCATGGTATACATTGATCCAAATTGAATGCGATGAGAGAGAAATCATATCCTTAAGGAGGAAACACAAATTATAAGAGATAGCAAGATCAGGCAATAAGATATCAGTTTTTTTTTTTAAAATTAAAGTTAATAGTCTTTGGTCTTTGTTCAAACTCCACAGTTCTTTCTCTGTATACACATGGTATTTTCCACTGTGGACAGTCCCAAATTGTCAGTTGTCTTTTTCTATAAAGTAGTTTAACAATTGTAATCTAGATCTAACTTTTTTACATAAACAGCAGCAGACTCCTTGAACCATATAGAAAGAAATATTTAGTAATATAAGATTAGGAGAAAACATTGAGGAGAGATCATTTCCAATATGTCTAAAATATGACATTACTTTTCCTCCAAACCCCCTTTTTTTCTGAATTTTCCTGTTTCAGCACAGGATTCCACCATTCTTCTAGTCATCAAGGTCTGAAATTGCTGAAACATTCTTCACTCTTCTCTCTATTTTGTTTTCCGTATAGAATCAGTTATTGTATTATATTATATTATAGTTTCCATATATAGAATCAGTTATATTATATTATATTAAATTCATCCCCTTTTCTTTGTTCATAATTCTTCTGCTACCCTACTTCAGAACTTAGCCTATTTCACTTGATTAGATTGTTCCAATAACTTCCATATTGATGTCCTTGACTAAAATCCCTCTCCTCTCCAATCCATCCTGAATATACAGTGATATTTCCAAAGCACCAGTTTTGATCATTTCTCTATATAACTCCTCAAAAATTCCAGTAGATCCCAATTTTTTCTAGGATCAAATAATGAGTTCCTTTGTCATTTAAAATCTTTTAAATCTCAGTTCAACCTAATTTTCCAGTCTTATTAGACATCACATCCCTCCATTTACCTGTGATCTCATAAAAGTAAACCCTTTATTCCTTATCGATAGCATTCCATCTCCTACCTCTGGGACTTTAGACTGTCCCCCCATAGCATAGAATGCATCTTCTCATTCATCACCTTCGCTTCTTGGAATTCCTTTAAGGCTCAATTCAATGATACTACTAACATAAAACCTTTCTGGATGCCCTATAGCATCTAGTACCATCTCTCTGTGCTAGGCTCTATTTTTATGATTCTGATATGAAATAGAAATTATTGGCAATAGCAGGAGTTTCAGTAGCAAATGAGACTTATCACAGAAGGCAAGCATATAATCTGATCATACTAATAGAGGAAGAAGCCATCTGTGAATAATCTTGACTTGGGAGCTGGTCTCAAGTAGCAAGTTCAGACGATAGATAGCTTGGCCATAAAGGCTTCTGTAAGCATCAGAGAATGGAAAATTCCAGAGCACTAGGTAGAAAGTTAAAGGACACATCAAGTTCCAGTGAGAACAGCCAGTTACTATGATTTTTATATTATTTTCTAAGATATATCATGATATTTCTACTATCAACTAATTATATTGAACTTTTCATGATTATATGGTAGCAACTGTGTGACTGAAAAAATTTCATTTATTGGAGGCAGCTTTATCAGGGATATATGTATGTGTAACATGGTTTAGCTCCAACAACATTTTCTTAGGGCCAGATCTATTTACATTTTACCTAACTCAGGGTACTTTGATAACATCTGCCTATGATTCCTTCTCTCACCTGCCCCCATCCAATTTTTAGGGGCCTGGTTAATAGCAAACTTATTGCACTTAACTTCTTAGCATTGAATTAGCACTTACAATGGACTATTTTCTTCATTGCCATAGCAAGAATACATTGGGCAGCATAGCCTGCCCTATCTCAGTTCCTTCATAGCATCAGTCCTACCAAACTCAAATTAAAGCCAACAGAATCAACTTTGGTTGAGTTTATGATGCCAGATCCATATTCTTCATAGTGTTGCTGATAGAATCACTCGACTTGGAGTCCTAGACCACTAGATTCACAGAGTTCATGTTCTTAGACCAGATTTAAGATTCTACTCACTGTATTGTACTCACCTTTTTCAGTGTCATGTGGCAAAGGGTAGCAAAGAGAAGGAGGAAGAGGAAAGAGAAGGAATAAGCCTGGTTAAGTACCTCATACATGATGTCAACAGCTGTCAATAGAGTTAGTTTTATACCTTCCATCCCATATTTTTGTAGCAAAAATCCCACAGAAGATAAATAAGGTCTTTTAAAAGATGCCTACAGTTCTGCCTGTGTAGCCAGTGGAAAAAAAAGCTTCTCCCAGCCATATAGAACCTCAAAACAAAATTCATGCATGTGTTGGTCCAGTCTCCTAAAAGGAGATTGTCAATATCCTTCATATTGATGACAATATTTAGGTAATATAGTCATGCAATGAACTACTGTTATATTCTCGCTCAGATTGAATATTTTTTGTCCTTGGAAAATTGACAGGAATTCACTTTGAATGCATTGTCCAGGCCTTCAAACTTGGAATACCCATGCCCTCTGAAATCTCTGGGGAAATAAAAGCATCATCTTTTCACTTGTTTCCGCAATATCATGGAGAAAAGAGTCTTAAAACAGTGGCACAGTCCTATTCTGTTCTATTATGTATGGACGAAAAGCACAACTTTTTTCCCCAAATAAAAAGTTTTCAGATTCAACAATTACTTCACAAAATCTGTCAGAGATTACAAATGCCTGACTTGTTGCTTAAAGGTTCTTTTTTAGCTAATAGGCAAAAAAAATGAAGAAAAAGCAACAAATATCAGGTCTTGTTCTAAATATAAACTTGATTCACACAATGTCCACATATAGCTCTGTCTAAAGAGATTTAGAATATGGGCTTAATTAGGAGTAATTCCTTCATTCTCAGACAAGAATCCCCCTTCCTTAGAAACTCTTCCTTGATTCCCTCAGCACAGGGATCGTTTATTCCTTTCTATCTATTCCTTTCTACAAAGGGCACTTTATAATGTCTCTAGAGATTCTTGTACCATTGTTAATCCCTTAATTTTTTAGGCAACTTTCTTCTAGATACTTGAAATTTTCCCCACTGGGTTGCTGCTACTGCAAGGATAATCTAAATGGAATTGGCAACTCACTGGAAAGATTCAGTTATTAAAATAACAAAAAAATTAAATACTTGGGATGTCTAGGCACATAGGTGAGCATTACTATGGCGTTTAAAATTCTTACAATGTCAAGCAGTCTAAGTCTATCTAAATGCAAAGATGAACTTTTCTCAACTAAAGAGTAGCATTCGGGGTGGCTAGGTGGTGCAGTGGATAGAGCACTGGCCCTGGAATCAGGAGTACTTGAGATCAAATCTGGCCTTAGACACTTAAAAATTACCTAGCTATGTGGTCTTGGGCAAGCCACTTCACCCCATTGCCTTACAAAAAACAAAACAAAACAAAACCTAAAAAACTAAAAAAAAAAGTATAGCATTCTATTGATTTAAATCACACACTCTCATTTTTAGAGTCAAAATCAAAACTTACATAACATTCAACCAAGTATCAGTTTCTAAATTCTCAAGGAAACAACAAATACAAGGTTGTCATTATCATGACAAGATTATACATTTTTCTTTCCCCAGTATGTTGAGACTCCTTTTCCCATTTCTAATAGAAACTGCACAATTTGGACAATACTGGCCTATTGTCCTAGGAGGAATAATTCAGAATGAGAGAATATTGAGGAATGATTGAGATGTTCTGACAAGTCTTTAGGTCATTAGGGACACTGAGGCAGATGTCTATGGATGCAGATATACCTATGTGCATATCCTATACCTAGGATTTGCCTAGGTGTTGTGGAAGAGGATCTAATAAACTGAAAATTAACTTGAGTCAGTATAGTACTGTTAAGTCATATCCTTAGGAAATAGTGGAAGGGAATTTTCTGACCTCTAGAGGAAGACCTATGGAAGTAGATGGTATGGAAATCACAATACAAGAAAGAACTTTAGAAAAAGAGATAAATTGATTTGTAATTGCAAATTTATTGTAATTTTAAAGATGTAATGCAATTTGCTAGAGAATCTGCAGTACTCTTCTGTACAGGGTTATAGCTGAGAGTTGATTCCTTAGGAAAGGAAAAGACCAATGTCATCTCTTTAGTGTTGAAGAGCAAAGAATATGTTCAAGGATATGGAAGATGGGACAATAGAAAGCATCCATTACCATCTGCTAGTAGGTCTAAAAAAAACTGGAAGAATATCTATGAATCAACAGAAGACAGAGTTAGGTAAGAAGGATCAACATCTGTTAGTAGATGAAGAGATTCATAGGAGTGAGTTTCCTACAGAGTTATGGAGAAGGAAAAATAACACTATATAAAACTACCAGAGATCATGAAGAGTAGGACTATCAAGAAGGAAGAGAAATCTAGAGACCTTCTAAGAGAACTCTTCTCAAGTTTGAGACAGATTTTATAGGCTTTTAGTGAATGATTGTTCACTGTATATGCTCTTCTGTGGACCCTGATAATTAACCATATTTGTTGTCATTGATTTGTAAATCAATCTATTTAATTTTTGTCTGGTGAAGGGGAGTTGGTGACTTTGTTATCTGGAGTCAGTCAGGAAGTCTCCAGATTATCTATAAAGAAGCAGAGTACCAGAAAATTGATTTCTTCCAAAGTGGATTCATGTCTTTCATGTTAGGAAGCCAAATTTATATTAGTAGCATTGATTTCAGTCTTCATTTATGTAAAAGTATATCCATAAATTCAGGGAGGGAACTCCTAGATAAACACTTAAAAGTTCCTAATGTAATAAGTGTAAGTAGTTGGTAAATCAATAAAGTGTTGGATCTGGAATCAGGACTACCAGACATTATTAGCTGATCCTGTAAGTCAACTAATTTGATCTCTCTTAGATTGTGCTTGCTGATTTGCATTGATAGGATTTCCCCACCTGGAAATCCTCAACACTGATGAAATCACAGATGAAAATCTAAAAAAAAAAAATTGTCCAAGATCAAGGAGTTTTGTATCCTAACTCTATTATTTAATGTGCCAATTATCATTTATAGCTTTGTTACCTGTAAAATTTGATAATCAGTTCATCAATTCTTACATCATACTTAAAATCCTGGTAGATTTTGTCTCCTGATTCCAGGATATACTCCTTCCTTCTTTAATGAATTTTTTAAAAGAAAGATTTTATTTTGAGTTTTACAATCTTTCCCCTATTCTGGCTTCCGCCCCCCCACCACAGAAGGCAGTCTGTTAGTCTTTACATTGTTTACATGGTAAAAATTGATTTAAGTTGAATGTGATGGGAGAGAAGTCATATCCTTAAGGAAGAAAAATAAAGTATAAGAGAAAGCAAAATTACATAATAACGTTTTTTTTTTTTTTTTTCTAAATTGAATGTATTAGTGTTTGGTCTTTGTTCAAGCTTTACAATTCCTTCTCTGGATACAAATGGTATTCTCCATTACACAGATAGCCAAAAATTGTCCCTGATTGTGGCACTGATGGAATGAGCAAGTCCATCAAGGTCGATTATTATCCCCATGTTGCTGTTACGTTGTACAATGTTTTTCTAGTTCTGCTCATCTTGCTCAGCATCAGTTCAAGCAAATCCTTCCATGCTTTCCTGAATCCCCATCCTTCCTGGTTTCTAACAGAACAATAGTCTTCCATGACATACATATACCACAGTTGGTTAAGCCATTCCCCAATTGAAGGACATTCACTTAATTTCCAAATTTTTGAGAACACAAACAGGGCTGCTATGAATATTTTTATAACAATTGATGTTTTTATGCTTTTTCATAATCTCTTAGGGTATATACCCAGTAGTGGTATTGCTGGATCAAAGGATATGCACATTTTTGTTGCCAATTGGGTATAGTTCTAAATTGCTCTCCAGAAAAGCTGGATCAGTTCATAACTCCACCAACAATGTATTAGTGCCCCAGATTTCCCACGTCCCTTCCAACATTGACCATTGTCTGTTCTGGTCATATTGGCCAGTCTGAGAAGTGTGAGGTGGTATCTCAGAGATGCTTTAATTTGCATTTCTCTCATATGTAATGATTTAAAGCAATTTTTCATATGACTATGGATCGCTTTGATTTCCTCAACTGTAAATTTCCTTTGCATATCCTTTGACCATTTGTCAATTGAGGAATGGCTTGTTTTTTTGAAAATTTGACACAATTCTCTGTATATTTTAGAAATGAGTTCTTTGTCAGAAATACTAGTTGTAACAATTGCTTTCCAATTTACTAAATTTCTTTTGATCTTGGTTACAGTGGTTTTATCTGTGCAAAAGCTTTTTAATTTAATGTAATATAAATTGTCTAGTTTGTTTTTAATGATGTTCTCCATCTCTTCCTTGGTCATGAACTGTTTCCCTTTCCATAGATCTGACAGTTTGCTTATAATATTCACTTTTAGGTCTAAATCCTGTATCCATTTTGATCTTATCTTTGTAAAGGGTGTGAGGTGTTGGTCTAATCCAAGTTTCTGCCACCATAACTTCCAATTTTCCCAACAATTTTTATCGAAAAGAGAGTTTTTATCCCAGAAGCTGGATACTTTGAGTTTAATCAAACAGCAAATTACTACAATCATTTCTTGCTATTGCACCTAGTCTATTCCACTTGTCCACCATTCTATTTCTTAGCCAATACCAGACAGTTTTGATGACTGATGCTTTATAATATAATTTTAGATCTGGTAAGGCTTAGCCACCTTCTTTTGCACTTTTTTTCCATTTAATCCCTGCAAATTCTTGATTTTTTATTTATCCATATGAATTTACTTACAACTTTTTCAAACTCATTAAAATATTTTTTTGGAATTTTGATTGGTAGGGAACTAAACAAATAGTTTTGGTAGAATTGCCATTTTTATTATATTAGCTCGACCTATTCATGAGACCTTGATATTTTCCCAGTTATTTAAATCTGATTTTATTTATGTGAGAAATGTTTTGTAATTGTTTTCAAAAAGTTTCTGAGTCTGCCTTGGCGGGTAGACTCTCAGGTATTTTATATTATCTGAAGTTACTTTGAATGGGACTTCTCTTTCTAGCTCTTTCTACTGTATCTTGCTAGTCATATATAGAAATATTGAGGAAATATGAGGGTTTATTTTATATCCTGTGAATTTGCTAAAGTTGCTTATTATTTCTAGTACTTTTTTAGCTGATTTTTTGGGATTCTGTAGGTATACCATCATGTCATTTGCAAAGAGTTGGAGTTTTGTCTCCTCCTTCCCAATTCTAATTCCTTCAATTTCTTTTTCTTCCCTTATTGCATTTCTAATACAATATTGAATGGTAGTGGTGATAATGGGCATCCTTGTTTCACCCCTGATCTTATTGGGAATGCCTCTAGCCTATCCCCATTGCAGATCATGCTTGTTGATGGTTTCAGATAGGTATTGCTTATTATTCTAAGGAATAATCTGTTTATTCCTACATTCTTTAGTGTTTTTAGTAGGAATAGGTGCTGTCTTTTGTCAATAGCTTTTTCAGCATCTATTGATATAATCATATAATTTCTGATAGGTTTGTTTTTGCTATAATTAATTATACTAACAGTTTTCCTAATATTGAATCAACTCTGCATTCCTGAGATAAATCCTACTTGTTCAAAATGTATTATCCTAGTGATAACTAGTTATAATCATTTTGCTAAGATTTTATTTAAGATTTTTGCATTTATATTCATCAGGGAGACAGGTCTATACTTTCTCCATTTTAACGCTTCCTGGTTTAGGTATCAGCCTCATATTGATGTCATAGAAAGAGTTAGGCAGAGTTCCATCTTCACCTATAATATCCAGAGTTCATATAGAATTGGATCCAATTGTTCCTTAAATGTTTGATAGAATTCATTTGTGAATCCATCTGGCTCTGGAGATTTTTTCTTAGGGAGTTCAATAATGGTTTGCTGAATTTCTTTTTCTGAGATAGGGTTATTTGGATTTTTGATTTCCTCTTCATTTAATATGGGCAACTTATATTTTTGTATATATTCATCCATTTCACTTAGACTGTCAAATTTTTGGCATCGAGTTGCACGAAATAATTCTGAATTATTACTTTAATTTCCTCCTCATTGGTGGTGAATTCACCTTTTCATTTATGATACTAGCAATTTGGTTTTCTTCTTTCAGTTTTTTAAATCAAATTGACCAGGGGTTTACTTCTTTGATGAATTTAATAACTGACTTAATAGTCTTTCTCTCCACTTCAGCTTCTTTCCTCATACTAGAAGACTTTAATATATTTATACATGCTCCCTCAAATACCCTGATCTTTAAGATCCTCAATATTTGCATTTCCCATGACTTTTCCATTCCACCTCAATCTCACAGTGATGATTTTGCACTTGCTTTTGCTATCATCCTTACTTGTATCGTTTTTAAATTCATAAATGCTGAAATTCCCTAATCTAATCACAATTTGTTGTCATCTCTCCCTCTGCTTTGTAACTGCAAACCCTATCTGTCCTTTTGCTGTCATCATAAACCTCAGTCCTTTAACCTTTCTAAACCATACCCCTATACCCATCTTGATATCTTGATGAACCAGTTCAACTCTACATTTTCCTCTTTTCTTGTGTGCCTTGTCCTCTAATTCTATCATTGATCTTGACCTGCCAAGCCTCTATCTTTTATTATTACCACCATCCATTGCCTTCACTTCTATTCAGGTGCTATTAAATAAAACTGAAAAAATCATCAAACTATGCTGACTGGTTCCAGCACATATTTATGTTACATAATCTCACCTGAGCCTTCATTGCAGCAAGGCAAACCTTTTATATCTCCCTAATTAGTTCACTATCCCCCTCATCACAGTGACTATTCCAAACTTTTAAATTCCTTCTCTTATCTCCAGGAGAGCCTCCTTCCTCATTTTCTATGTTTACAACTTTTCTTCATATGTTACTGAAAATTTTGAGGCTATTTGCTTAGAGTTCTCTCCTCATATAATCACCACTTCTTCCGTTATCTTCTTTTTCACTCAACTCACATGAGGAAGTGGCCCTTCTCCATTCCAAAGCAAACTCCTCTACATGTGCAAATAGTCCCATACCACTCTCCTCTTGAAGATTGTGCTTCCCCTATAATCCCTATTTTCTCATCAACAATCTTGCCCTGTTTGTATCTGCTTTTCTATTGCCTATAAACATGCTCATCTCTCCCTCATTCTCAAAAAACCTTCACTTGATTTGTCCATCCTCATTAACTCTTATTCCATAACTCTTTTCCCTGTTGGTGAATCTCTTTCAGGAAACCAATAAAATAATGTCTCCATTTCCTTCCCTCTTATTCTTCTCTGAAATTTTCACAGTCTGATTTCATACTTTATCATTCACCCTTAGCTCTTATCTTTGACATCATTACCAATGATCAGTATTTTCTCAGTCTTCATTGTTATTTAGCTTTCTGCAACTTTTGGCACTATCAATCACTTTAACTTCTTGATATCCTTTTCTTTCAAGGTTTCCATGACATTGTGACCCCTTCCTCACTCTCCTTTATTGTTATATCTACTAATCTTGAGTGTCTCCTGATACTGTCTTAAGTCCTTTTCTTTTATTATATTTTTTGTTTTGTGATCTTATCTACTCCCATGTATTCAAATATCATCTTTGTGCTAATAATTCTAAACTTCTCCACTGCTAATCTCCCCCCCTGATCTTCTGTCTTGCTTCTCGTATTGTCTATTAGAGATCTCAAATTTGATGCATAGACATCTTAAATTCTCCTACCCCCAATAGCCATTCTGTTAATTTTTCCTTTGTTCAGTCTCTCATATATGCCCTTTTTCATCTCTGTCACTACTAACACCCTGGTTCAGGTCCTCATCACTTCATGTTTGGACTAAACCAGCATTCCTTTGTTGGCCCTTCTTGCCTCAGGTCTCTCCCTACACTATATCCTATCAGTTAGCTTCCCTAACTTCAAATATTTCTTCACTCTACTCCATTGTCTTCTCAGTCATCAGATTAATTTTCCTAAGACTCAGGTATGACCATGTTACAACCCCCTCCACCATCAATAAATTCCCGTGGTTCCCTATCACTTTCAAGGTCAAATATAAAATCTTTTAACTGGCATTCAGAAATTTTCATGACCTGACTTCTTTGTATTTTTTCTTAAATCTTGCTCACCCCTGCCCTACTGGGCTAATAAGTCTTCTTTTTGTTTCAAATATGAGAACTTTCATTTCTTTGATGTTGATAATGTTTGTCCTTTGTTCTGGAAGAGGAAAATGACATCAGGGAAGTGATACCATGATAATCAAGTGAATTGGATTTGAGTGAGGGGATGCTATGCTAAGTTACTAACCCTCACTTTCTCATTTGGAATCATCTGGGTTCAGTAACCATACATGAATCAGGATGACTGGAGGTGGATCTGGATGTGAGGCAATCAAGGTCACATAATTAGTAAGTGTCACGTGTCTGAGGTCAAATTTGAACTCAGGT